>NC_037673.1:34061794-34281850 GCF_003255815.1 Theropithecus gelada | reverse complement strand
GAGAGGGGGGGAGAGGGGAGGGGGAGAGGGAAGGGAGAGAGGGGAGGGAGAGAGGGGAGGGGAGGGGAGAGGGGAGGAGGGGAGGGGACAGGGAGAGGGAGGGGACAGGGAGAGGGAGGGGATGGGGAGAGGGAGGGGAGAGGGGAGGGGAAGGGGACAGGGGAGGGGAGGGGATGGGGAGGGGGAGGGGAGGGGAGAGGGGAAGGGAGGGGCAGGGGAGAGGGGAGGGGAGAGGGGAGGGGAGGGGAGGCTTTACAAGCAACAATGGGAGAAAAGAATCAGCAATAAACCCAATATTAACCAAAAGGGCAACATGGCAACCAAAAATGTGAATAAGATCACAGGTTATATTAATAAAGTTACGTATCTAGGAAGTAGAAGTGGATATTCTACCATTTTTAATATTCTTTTACATTTGTTCTAAAGTTTTGCTCAGAATTCTAGGCCTAAAATTTGAGAGTCAGATGTCATGTAGGTTCAGATTAAACTAATCAATATAATTAAGAATCCTCAAATTCCACAATTTTATAAGTTACATATTGACTGAATACACTGACTTAAAGAGTAACTTAAAGCTAAGCTTACAATATAAACTTACAGGCTTATACCATTCCCAAAGTTTTCAATGAAGGTATGAGATCAGGTCATGATAGTTCCTATCTGGGAAAGGAACCTCAAGATTATGATGGTAAAATGGTGTACTTAAAAACAAACCCTTGTTCATCCCACACCTTATCAGATCAGGTCACCAATATATTACAGGACATAAAGGGAAAAGCCTAACTAGTTACCTAATGTCACCAGCTGGTAACACTCAAGAGCAGTTTCCATTTCTTTTATTTTTGTATATTTATTTTTTTTGAGATGGAGTCTTACTCTGTCGGCCAGGCTGGAATGCAGTGACACAATCTCAGCTCACTGCAACCTCTGCCTCACAGGTTCAAACGATTCTCCTGCCTCAGCTTCCTGAGTAGCTAGGACTACAGATGCATCCCACCATGCCTGGCTAATTTTTGTATTTTTAGTAGAGAGAGGGTTTCATCATGTTGGCCAAGCTGGTCTCTAACTCCTGACCTCAGGTGATCCACCTACCTCCGCCTCCCAAAGTGCTGGGATTGTGGGCGTGAGCCACCACACCCAGCCAGCAGTTTCCATTTCTAACATGGAAAAGCGTTTAACTTCACCTACAGCAGCATGCTGCAATAGACTTCTACCAATAGGACAATGGATCCTGGGCAAGCAGTCATCAATAGTTACTTCTGGCATAAAAGGAGACAAACCATAAAAGTCACTAAGGTTTAAGAACACTTTGGCATACCTTTATCATCCAAGTCTCAAACAAGACCCTCTGTGGAAACTGCCTATGGCTGAGTTAATCATCCCTGGTATCCATTCTCCCCTTTCCCTGGAGGCTTAACTGGTTTCGAGGCTGCCAGCAAGAGAATATGTTTTCCTGCCTCCCTTGCAGCTAGGTTGGGGCAAGCTCTAACCAGTTCCCTGTGAGGGCAATGATTTGTGTACCTTCAGTTTCACATCCTTTAAAAAGTAAAATGCTAGATGGGTGTGGTGGCTCACTCTCATAATCCTAGGACTTTGTGATGCCAAGGCAGGAGTATTGCTTGAGGTCAGGAGTTCAAAACCAGCCTGGGAAACATAGTGACACACTGTCTCTATACAAAAAAATAAGAAAATTAACCAGGCATAGCATTATGTGCCTGTAGTCCTATTTGGGAGGCCAGGGCCAGAAGATTTCTTGAGCCTAGGAGTTTGAGGCTGTAGTGAGCTATAATGACACCACTGTACTCCAGACTGGACCGCAAAGGAAGACACTAAGAAAGACACTGTCACAGGAAAAAAAAAAAAAGGAAAGTGCTTCTGCTTTACTTTCCTTCTTTCTAGTTCTCTGGGGAGCACTGTTCAAAGACTTACGTCATTTTAATGTTTCTAGTAGCCACATTAAAAAAGTAAATAGAAACAGGTGAAATAAATTTTACTCTATTTATTTAATCCAATTATGTCCTAAATAGTAGCACATCAGTGTGTAATTACAAAAAATTAAGATATTTTACATTCTTTCTTTGGTACAATGTCTTTGAAATTTAGCGTGTATTTTACACCTACAGTATACATCTCAGTTTGGACTAGCACATTTCAAATGCTCAAGAGCCACATGTGGCCAGTGGCTAGCACACTGCACAGAGCAGCTCTAGAGGGTAACAGAGGACACGGGAGAAGGGCTTGGGTTCCTGGGTTAATCTATGGAGCAGAGCTGCCCCGCTGGCTCTTAGACTATTTTTAAACATTTACTTCAGAAGAAAACAAATTCTACCTTGTTAGAGCTACTGTATAGGGTATTTTGTTATTACAGCTTATCATGTACCTAATTAGTATACCCATTGGGACCTCACAGAAGGACCCTGCACCTTCTCAGTTATGAAGCAACCCTTCAAAGAATGAACAGGCCAGGCATGGTGGCTCACACCTGTAATTCCAGCAATTTGGGAGGTCAAGGCAGGCAAATCACCTGAGGTCAGGAGTTCGAGCCGGCCTGGGCAGCAGGGTGAAAACCCATCTCTACTAAAAATACAAAAAAATTAGCCGGGTGTGGTGGCACACACCTGTGATCGCAGCTACTCAGGAGGCTGAGGCAGGAGAATCACCTGAGCCCGGGAGGCAGAGGCTGTAGTGAGCTGAGATCGCACCACCACACTCCAGCCTGGGTGACAGAGCAAGACTCTCTCTCTCTCTCTCTCACACACACACACACACACACACACAGACACAAAATGAAAAGACTCATGAGTTCACATTGAATCTCATCAAAAACTCTTCCAAAACCGTAGCCTAAATCTGAAAAGTTGCTACAGAAACATTCTCAGCATTGGGAAATACATCTTAGAACAAACATATCCAAGGAGAATATGTAGTTCCTTAAACTTTTCCTTGTTCTATTCTTACGTTATAAACCTCTACACTTTCCAGCTGACCAGCCCACTGGGCAGCCCAGGAGGCAGGAACCAGCTAGAGACCATCAGATCATTCGGCCTCCCAAGCAAATAAAAATGAAATCCTTTCAGGCAGTGCTTCCCAAAAAGTGAAAGCATTTTCATGAATACAATAAAAACTACTCTAATCGTTGAATAATCAAGTTGACCAGAACACACTGACTTTCCTGTTTTAAAAGGGAAGACTCAAGCAAAAAGGGAGGGACTCAAGCAAAAAGAAAGCCAAGTCTAGTCACCAACGTCATCTTTATAGACATACTGAACATTTGGCCGACGCTGGCCCCTGTATTGCCATATAGTTGAAAATAACTACATCCACACAGCAAAGATCTTTAGGTAGAAACTCAACTGAAAATATCCACAGGATGATTCAGAAGCAATTTCTGTTTCACTCCGAAGGAGAAGTTCATAAAAAAATTTGTCAAACAAAAAACATGTAGGTCAACAACAGCCTTCATTCAAAATGATCAGGTAATTAATGCAGAATAAAGATGTAAGAGAGAATGGTCTAAATGACTCATTACTTGTGTAGACTAGGATATTTCCCCAAGTTTAGGGGTCAAGCCCTGGGTTTCATATTGGTTTCCAGTTGGAAAGGTATTATGTTTAACTGAGAATGACGGTCTGGGGTAAATAGAATAAAGCTATGACCCATTTAGCCCACAATGGAGCTCCATGTAGAGAGATGTTTTATTGGCACCACTGGAAGAGCAGAAGCAGCATCTGCTCTTCCTCCCTTCAGAACTGAAATGCATTTGGCTCTCAGGAAACAAAGAATCTTTCCCTGTCATGGGAGGAATAATGCTGACGTTGGTGAGCTTTGCCACTGTGGATGAACTTGTGGTGACGGAAAATCACTGTAGAGGTCTTATTTAAGCTTAGAGCAACAGGGTAACATCTATTTTATGCAGTTTGAAGCTTCACAATTTAGGAACCAGGAACCTGTTAGCAAGCATGTGCCATGGTTGACAGCACACAACGCTCTCCCATCAAGAAAAACCAGGAGAGTTACCATCTTTCTGTTATTTACCAAATGTTTGACTTTGGCCAAGTTACTTACCCGCCCTCAACATTCATTTCTTCCTCTATCGACTGCATTGTAGCAATGGTCTTTACTGGATAGGGTTTTGTAAGCATTAAATGACGAAGAGCATGCAAAGGGGCTTGGGACCGTGCCTGGCACCTGGTGAGCATTCAATCCATGAGAGCTCCTTATTTCTGTAATAGGAGGTCGGCCATCCATACGTGTTCACTCTTGCTGTTAATATTATGCAATGGCAACCACTGAAAAACTGTGATGCTCCAGCCTCACTCTCTTAGATGCTGAAAATAGTCCCAAGGATGAACAGTGGAGCTAAGGTCTGACAGTGCCAGCTCAGTGGGGGAATGCCAGGGCTTCGGAGTAACTGTTCTAGGATGGAAGGGTATGGAGTTATGTTATGGGTTGACTTGTGTCCTCCCAAAAATTCATATGTTGGAGCCCTAAAGCTCCCCGTAACCTCAGAAGGTAACCTTATTTGGAGATAGGGTTTTCACAGAGGTAATCAAGCTAAAATGAGGTCATTATAGTGAGCCCTAATCCAGTATGAGTGGCACCTTTATGAAAAGGAGGAATCTGGGCACAGACACATGCACAGAGGGAGAATGCCACATGAAGATGAAAGCAGAGATGGGGCAAGGCTTCTGCGAGCCAAAAACTGCCAGCCAACCGCCAGAATCTAGGTCAGAGCATGGAACAGATTTGCCCTCGCAGCCCTCACAAGGAACCAACTCTGCCAGTACCTGGATCTTGGGCTTCTAGCCTCCCGAACTCTGAGACAATACATTTCTTTAGTTTCAGCCACCTGGTTTGTGGTACCCTTTGTTACGGCAGTCCTAGCAAACTAATACCAGGCAAAATCAGGCAGTGAGCAGGTTCTCCATTTAAAACAGGCTGAAAAGACCTAGAAAATATGTAGCATGGCACAAATTTGACCAAATTTCTCTCTAGAACTTTAGTAAAGTCTCCTACCTCCACCCAGTGGGGTCATCACTGATTTTTTAAAAATTATGTCTATTTAAAAAAAAAAAAAAAAAAAAAAAAGGCTTAGCTTGAAATAGATTTGGCCAAGGTTCCTATGTCTACAGAGAGACTTGGATTTTAAATACTCCCATTGTGTGTATGTGCATGTGTGTGTGGTGAGGGAAGGAGGCTCCAGCATTTGTAAAAACTTATTATAAATGACTAAAAACTCCTTGAAAAAAATACCTTGGCAGAGATGTTGGTTGTCGACCCTCATGAGAGCTGTTATCTTTTTTTTTTTTTTACAGATGGAGTTTCACTCTGTCACCCAGGCTGAAGTGAAGTGGTGTGATCTCAGCTCACTGCAACCTCTGCCCCCCAGGTCCAAGCGATTCTCCTGCCTCAGCCTCCCGAGTAGCTGGGATTACAAGCATGCACCACCATGCCTAGCTAATTTTTGTATTTTTAGTAGAGACGGGGTTTCGCCATGTTGGCCAGGCTGGTCTCGAACTCCTGATCTCAGGTGATCCACCCGCCTTGGCCTCCCAAAGTGCTAGGAGTACAGGTGTGAGCCACCGTGCCCTGCCGTGAACTGTTATCTTAATAGGCAACAAACTCAAACCTCTGTCTGAGCAGGATATGCCTGGTTCTTCAAGATTCATGGGGTGTATGCATTTCCTTGGCTGAAAGCTACAATAGTTAGTAGCTGCTATGTAAAGGTATACCATCAATTTAATCTCTCTTAGAGCCTGTCACTTTAAACTGGCTGTTTTGATTTTTTTAATGGAATGTCCGCTGCTTCCCTATTACAATGAAATATATAATTGGGAATAAATCTTTCATCAAATTAAGCACACACCCTCAAAGTAAACGGTGAAGGCCTCGATCATGTTTGAGTGACATTTCTCAAGATTTGTTACAAAGATCTTTCAACCCCATTTCCCATCCCTCAACCTCCACCCATTTCACTCAAGTCACTAAAAATTGGCATCTACAAAGAAATTCCAGAAGCCTGAGCATTTTACTAGCAAAGGGAAATCCCAACCTTTTTGGCCTCATTTTTCATGATGACAGCTCATTTTCCCCTGTGGAATCACATACTAGCTGCTGCAAATATTTAAAGAGGTAAAGAAGCTATTTTTTCAAGCTACGGTCATAAAAGATACAAATAATGATCATTGAGAACTCTGTGCTTGCTTAATAAGCATAAAAATCAGTCTATCCATTTTTAAAACTAGGATGAAAACTTTATAGTATTCTTCTTTAAATACTCAGGGACATGCCATGGGCACTCTTCTGGGCTCCTGAACTATTAATATTACTATTTTGTATGTCAAGGGCCATTTTTGAGACTGAGTTAACCCACTGTGCTGCAAGCTGCCTCCCTTGATTGACCTTCTGACCTTTCCCCCTCTTCCCAACCACGCTTCCAATGGGAGTCCAGAAGTAAGCCTACATATCTACAGGCAATTGGTCTTTGACAAGAGTGACCAGATCATTCAATGAGGGAAAGAATAGTCTCCTCAACAAATGGTGGTGAGACAACTGGATAAATTTAACCAATGAGATGCAAGAATGAATGAATTTGGATCTGACTCCTACCAGCAAGGCCTGCATGAAGCTCCACCTCCATAAAGCTCCCCAAATTCTCCCATTCTCAATGATTCAGCCCTCTGAAAATTTATAGCATTTATCACCAGGCCCTACAACTTAATAACTAGTTAGTTATATCATCTTAAAGGTACCTTGAGTATCTATAGTCTATACTGCTTGTATTTTGCTCTAATTGTTTCCTACATGTTTTTTTTTTCTCTTCCCACCGAGGTTTATCAGCTTTTTAAAGACAACAACCATATTTGCATTTCTCTTGTATCCTGTCTACTATCTAACAACTCAAGTTTAAGAACTCCCAAAATAAAGTTATAAATGTGAAGTAAAAAAGGTTATCCATCATAGAAATTTCATAATGCTGTTTAGCCTCTGTGGGTTATCTGCAGGGTCCCAAAGAGACTTAAGAATCAAAACCACTGGACAATGACACTGTCTAACCACAGCCCTCAGAGTCAGGCTCATTCCCTACCAAACTCACATCTGTCTTTGACACAGTGCCAGTTGTCAAGTCTTCCAGAAAGGACACTCCCATTCAATCTTTACCCACGTGATGGCCCTGGGGTCACAGAGTGACCTGAAGGCCATCCATAGGAGGCCCCCTTGGGCCACTTTCATCCTATGTTTACTCCTGGATTTTGCTCGCAATGGCCACAAACCAATCTGGCCACAGACCTCCCAGACACAGGCTCGCTGAAATGCGATCACACCAGTGGGTCACCTGTCTTCTTTATGCAAGCGTGAGAACCTGATCTGCTATTCTCCTCTTCCTACCCCCCAGAAATACAAAGAATCCATCCTTTCTTCCTCCTTTTCCCTCACACAGACAAGCAGGAAAATGTGATGCCCAATGGTTTAAAATATTTTGAGACAGACCACTTGTTTCAGGTTAAAAAAAAATTATAATTTGGTTCATTCAACTGAATGTAAATGTTTGTAAACGTGTTTTTCCTTAACAATACATATATATGCATGATATACATGTACATATATCAAGAACTTCTAAATCAAAGGCATACATTGGAAAACAAGCCTCCCTTCTCCACTCCCTCCCAGCTCTCAGTTTCCCTGTTTGGCAGCAGCAACTGTTACCAGATTATTCTACCCTCCAGACCATGTAAACTTTTTGAATCCTACTTTTTATTGCCAGTTGCTAATTAGGAGGAAGAAGCAAATATTTACTAAGCATCTCTTGAGCACCAGGCCCTAAGATTTTTGACTTTTTTTTTTTTTTTTTTTT
Organism: Theropithecus gelada; assembly: GCF_003255815.1. NCBI lineage: Eukaryota > Metazoa > Chordata > Mammalia > Primates > Cercopithecidae > Theropithecus > Theropithecus gelada. The sequence continues at coordinate 34,273,995 of NC_037673.1, read as the reverse complement.
TTTTTTGAGACGTAGTTTCACTCTTGTTGCCCAGGCTGGAGTGCAACGGCATGATCTCTGGCTCACCGCAACCTCTGCCTTCCGGGTTCAAGTGATTCTCCTGTCTCAGCCTCCCGAGTAGCTGGGATTACAGGCATGCGCCACCACGCCCGGCTAATTGTGTATTTTTAGCAGAGACGGGTTTCTCCATGTTGGTCAGGATGGTCTCAAACTCCCAGCCTCAGATGATCCTCCCGTCCCGGTCTCCCAAAGTGCTGAGATCACAGGTGTGAATCACTGCACCCGGCCAACATTCATTTAATGCATTTAACTGTCACCCCAACCTTACAGGGCTAATATTATTTCCTCCACTTTTCCAGTGAGGAATCTGCGCTTCAGAAGAGTAAGAGACTTGTCCAGGGCCACAAACCTAGGTCCAAGTCTAAAGTCACTTTTAAAGCTACTGCCTAGATTGCTCTGTTTTTTGTTTTTAGAGACAGGGCCTTGCTCTGTTACCCAGACTGGAGTGCAGTGGTGTGAACACAATTCACTGTAGCCTTGACCTCCTGGGCTCAAGCCATCCTCCCACCTCAGCCTCCTGAGTAGCTGGAACCATAGGTGTGGCCCACCATAGGTGGCTAATTTTTTAATCGTTTTGTGGAGATGGGGTTTTACCATGTTTGCCCAGGCTCCTCTTGAACTCCTGGACTCAAGATCCTCCTGCCTCAGCCTCCCAAAGTGCTGGGATTATAGGAGTGAGCCACCGTGCCAGCAGATTACCTAGTTTCTTAAAATACACTTTCCACCCAAAATTCCTCTTTCAGGAAACATGGGCTCTTGAATCAGGCTGCCTTAGTGAAAAACTGGTTCTAGAACTTAAAGTTCTAAGAACCCAGACAAATGACTGCATGTCCCTAAGGCCTCAGTTTCTTCATCTGTAAAATGAGCTTAATAGTTATACCCACCACGTAAGATTTGTGGCAAGAGTAAATGAATTTCACGTGAAAAGCTTAGTATAGCTCCCGACATTTGGTTAATACTTCCTAATGGTTATTATTAGCATTATTATCATACGGTTGATTAACAAACAGGGCTTTGAAATGTTTTTGTTGTTGTCTTTTTTTATTCCCTTGATTTAGCTGTACAGTTCTGTGGCTTGGGGAAACAATTTGGATGTGGAGAGCCATTTGAAATTGTTGGACTCCATTATACCAATTTCCTCCTCCCCAGGCTCTCCTCCCCAAGGTCTGCTTCTCAACATTTCTTCTCTTAGCACTAACTGCCAAAATCATAGCCTTTTCTGCTGCCAAATCCCAGAAGCTTTTACTAGTGTTATTACAGTGGATTTTTTTAAATCATGGAAATATTTCAGTTTTTCTAACTGGATTCCGGCAACACCCTCCCTACTGCCACCAGTTTTTGATTTTTAAACCAAAAGTTTATGTGCCTATCATTCCTCTGGGTCCCTGTTCATATACATGGAAGTCTAGACTGATGAAATTTTGCTAAAAATAATCTTAACTTATGTAAATGAAAGCTACCTAGATTCCCTTGGAATAGAAAAAGGCATTTGTTAACCTGGTCACATAATTTAGAAACCCCTATCTGCTGAATTGCACAACATTTTCCATTTAATTGCCTTTTTCTCCTTAGCTGAAAGCCATGGGAGATATGTAGGCTGCATAACATACAGCCAGCAGACGATGAGGTTGAAGGAGGTTTCTTAGAAGTCGGATGACCAGGACTTTCACTCTGGCCAACAGCTAGTTTCATGTCTTTGTCAAAGTCTCTTTGCACTCTGTGAGTTTTATTTAATTTACCTAAAGGATAAGAAGGTGAGACCAACTTTTTTCATAATGCTTCCCGGTTCTTTCTTTAAGTGGGTCGGTATTTTACCATCATCCCATAAGCATCTCATCTAGCCTGGGTTTTATCAGGGCAGTAAGTTACATGTCATGATGCAGCCTCAGGAGACAAGCTTCAGCTAGAAGTAGGTATGCAAGTTACATATTAGCCATAAAAGACACAGTCTCCATTTATTGCAAAAATGCAGCTGTGCCAAGCTGTCAAAATATAATTCATGGCAAAGCAATAAAATCCAGGTTCATCTTTAATTACCTCGTCTGAAATGATAGCTGAACAAGCCCATTTTGAGAGTGACAAACCTTGGCTTCCATCTAATTCCCTTCCATTAATTTCTCCCATTCCACAACTCTGCTCAGAGTTCCTGGAATGCAGCTAGTACAAGACTGGGATCATAGAAGGGTTTATGGGGCGACCTTTTAAAAAAATATTACCGTGTACAACCCCTCTGCTACGTTTTTCTCCCTTTTCTCCTGAGGGAGACTTTGTTTCAGAACTCTTACATCATAACTGGTTCCTCCAATCCAGAGTCTTTTATGACAGACAACAAATGAGGAAGAGCCCCTGGAATTCAGGGGGAGGAAAGGTACGGGCAGCAATAGATCCATTTTACCACAAAAGCCTTAAGAGAGTTGAACAGGTTTCCTAAAGCCAAAGATGAACCATGCTAATATGTCATTCCTGAACCACCCTCATGAGAGAGACTAGCTTCTTCTAAAAACAACATTCTGAATCAGGATTTCTGGCAACCTTAGAAATGTTGAGATTTTTACTGATTGTTCCTTTGAAGATGTTTAATGTGACGGTTCCTTTCTCTACAAGGCACAGATCCCCAGAATTAAAGAAAAAAAGCATTTTGAAAGCTACGCACACAAACAGCAAGGAACCTAGAGCATGCCATCTACAGAAGCTACCCTGAGCTGGGGCCAAGAGCACTTGAGTGTCTGTAGTTTATTAACTCAGCAGTGCCTTATCAAGGTGGGAGGAGCGTTTCTGCAGCTCCGTGGAGAAGGAACAGCCAGACTCTGAGTCACCGCATACTCACGTCACTCTTCCTGAACTTCGCTTTCAAGCTCTTCATGTTTAGTCCATTCAGCCTTCCAAAGCTCTAGAGATTTTTCAACACCTAAGCAGAGAAAAAAAGGACATATGTAGGTTTCCAAATAAGGTATTCTGTCTTGATTGGATTACAACTTTGGGTCATGGGAAGGAGACAGAGCAGGGCTGGGTTGGGAAGGTGGTCAGTTAACAGCTGAGGAGTGGTAAATAACATATTTCCATTTATAATATACTCCCTAGAAGCTTCTAACATTTTCAAATTAACCAAAACTTCCATTTTTTCCTACTTACTAACATTTGTTTTAACTGACAAATACAAATTGTATATACTTTTACGGTGTACAACATGACTTTTGAAATATGCATATATTGTAGAATGGCTAAGTTGAGCTAATTAACATATGCATTGCCTCACATACTTATTATTTCACTGTGATGAGAACACTCCAAATCTACTGTCAGGAATTTTTCAAGTATACAATACACTAACTATAGTTCCCATGTTGCACAATAGATCTCTTCATCTATTCCTCCTAACCGAAACGCTGCATCCTTTGACCAACATCTCCCCATCCACCACCCCTACCGCCCCACTCTCACACCCCCACCCCTGCTCCTGGTAACTACTATTCTATTCTCTGCTTCTATGAACTGGACCTTCTTAGATTTCTGTATCAGTGAGTTCTAAAACATTAAAAGTAGAGCAAGTCTAAGTTACTGCTTAACTGTCACTATACAAAATGCTGTATCTCTATGTTCAAGTAATACTTCGACATATCTTCTGTGCTGCAATCATGCCATCCACCTCCTTGTGAAAGTGATGAGGAAAACAGTTCATATTCCAGATGCCACTCATTCCCTATTTATTTTTCTCAGTGTTTGTTCCTGTCTCCCCTCCCCAGAATGCACAGGGCAGTTAGTGAAAAATGCCAGGAACAACAAAACCTCCCTCATCAAATAGCTCATTCCTCAGGGGGCCTCTCTAAACAATGCAAGACTCTCAGGGTCCTGTGGGACTCAGCAATTCTGAGTTGCAGCTGAATCTTAAGCAATTACTTCATTTAACATGGGTCTGTGGTCCCCTGGAAATTGAATGTAATTATCTTTTAGCAAGCATACATTTACCTTTTTCAGGGAAGAACGCTCCGAGTTTTCACTGGATTCTACGAGGTAGTTGCCACCCTTCAAAAGTCAAGATTGCTTGTCTAGTCTAAGTGCCTCATTCGCAGAAGTAGAAACAGAGCCTCAGACAAGTTTTGAAACTTGCCTGAGTCACAAAGCCTATTCATGATAAGATTCAGAACCAGACCCTAAGGCCTGACTAGTGGCTGAATGTTTTCACTGCCGTATATGGTTTTGGTGTTTTTTTTTTTTTTTTTAATTTCAATAGTTTGGGGATATAGGTAGTTTTTTGATACACAAATTCCTTAGCAATGAATTCTGAGATTTTAATGCAACCATTATGTTGTCTTTTATCCCTCACCTCTCTCCCAACCTCCCCTACCCCTAGTCCTGACTGTCCATTATATCACTCTGTGTGTTTTTGCATCCTTATAGCTTAGCTCCCACTTACAAGTGAGAACATACGGTATTTGGTTTTCCATTCCATAGTTCCTTCACTTGGAATAACGGCCTCCAGTTCCATCCAGCACTGCCCTATACAGTTTTACAACTAAAACCAAAAAGCCAAATCCTGTGTTAAAACATGTATAGACCTTATCTTTTTTTTTTTTTTTTCCTTTTTTGTGGAGAATGGAGTCTCGCTATATTGCCCAGGCAGGTCACGAACTCCTGGGCTCAAGCTATTCTCCAGCCTCTCCATCCCTGAGAGCTGGGATTACAGTCACGAGCCACTGTGCCCGGCAAACATGTACAGACTCTACCTTTTTCATTACATTTGGAAATGTGCAAAATGTGTAATCTTTGCATGTAGATAAAAAAATGAAAATACACTTAGGTCAAAAAAGGCAAGATAATCTATATGAAAGTTTCCATCACATAGTAAATGCTCAATAAATGTCACATCAAGCCCACTGCAAGTGAGAACAGGTGACCTTTAACAGCACCATCCCAGAGGAGAACTGAGGAATAGCAGGCACACGTTTACCACAGTTAACTACTGTTTTCAGAAGCCTTGCCAGGTCATCTCACATTCCCCCACATCCTTATTATTCTGAAAAAAACTGACATGAGAGGATGGTTGGGGAGTGCAAGCCACTGAATGCCGTACTCATCCTTCTTCATGAGCTTGTTGCTACCCCTAGAAGTCACCCAGTGACTCTCTGGCTTCCAATGTGTCTACTTTCATTCTTGCTGCTGTCATTGATTAGGGCCCTTGGATAAATGGTGTGAAAACCCAGTCATCATGAAACACTTTGATGGCATGAATCTGGAGGCCTCACTGTGACTGCAGCCTCTCCATGGCCCCTTTCAATCTTCCCAGCCTCAGCAGGAGTGACAGATGCATGTTGCCTTGGAAACGACACACACCATAATTATACATTGTTAACTGCCAAGCATTTAATCACAGAGAAGGCTGGGCTAGTACCTGAATAGCAAGTGCAAATTCCAGGGCAGTGTTTCTCAAAGTCAGCCCCTAGTTAATCCATATCAGAAGGACCTGGGGACTAAATGTAACCTTTCAGCCCCTGTCCTGTGAAAACTGAATCTCAAGGGGTAGAGCCCAGGAACTTCCTTGGTTGAATCTTTTGCACACTGAAGTTAGAGAAACTAGAACTGATGTAGGTGGAACAGGAACACACTTGTCAGAATTGGGCTGGTTCATAAACCAAAATTGGGTTGTTTTTTTTTTTCAAGTCAAAACAGAATCACCTTTTGATGAATCAAAGTAGAAATAATGATAATCAGATATTCCCAAACTGTCGCTGGCTAGCCCAGGGTTTCTACACCAACTGTTGCTAGAAAGTGGAAATCATCCTTCGAATTTAATTCCTTCTCCCTTCTTGTGGAAGTACTAATAACCAAGGAAACAGGATAAATCTGTCCAGCAGAAAAGGGAGAAAAGAGAGGCCAAGTATTGGATAACCCAAAATCGTGCAGTTCCCCACAGCAGAGCCACTCAAAGCATTCCTTCATTCACATATTCAGAGAGCACAAAGTCTTAGGCAACAGCGGGGAAGATTTTTGTTTGAGGTCATGGGGGTTTCGTGGGTGTTGTGTTCGCTTTTCTGTGTATTTGTCTTTGGCTTTTCTCTTTTTTTTTTAAGCATGCAGTGAAAAGTATACAAACTCTTATTTGAAGAGGATTAAATAAATAAAGCAATAATTCCAAAAGTTCCCAAGGGAAGGTATTAACTGCCAAATTGAGTGTCTTCCTGGAGTCCCTGGCTTTGGGTGTGTGAGAGCTGGGTGGCCCACAGGCCTAACTCCACAGTGATAGAGATAAGTGTCAAAGGAAAAGAAGTTCTGGAAATCCACACAATGGTAACTCTAGAGGCATGAACTGTAGCTGGGGTAAAGTTATTAATAGATCACTGCTTTCCTGGTATTCATGAAAGGATCTCACACCTGGAAGCCATGGCTGGCGGGAAGTAATGTGGCCCCTGGAATAACGCCAGGTGCCAGCTCTCTCAGCATCTCCTCTTCCTCAAGATGAATCATGAGTAAATGGACTCGCCTTCCTTGGGCCAACTGGGATCTTACAGTCCCATTTTCAATCCAAAGCCCGGGCTGGGCTACAGCCTATGTTGAGTACAGTGACATCTATCAGTTTGGCAAGGCCACACTAAAGGCAGTCCTTGGAAAAGTCATTAAATCAGGATGCTTACTTCAAAAGAAATGCAGCAAAGCTGAATTAGCTGCACAGCAGGCTAACTGGAGTATATACCAGACAGGATCATGCATCTATGGAAAAAGCTCTCTGAACTAAGTTCTCCCATTTCGAGCAGGACAAAACATACCTACCCACTGAGCAGAAATATTAGTCAGTTTGTTACCCATTTAATTCAAAATAAGTCCCTGCAATATGGCATCCATCACTGGCCACCAATCGTCAATCACTGGCCACCAATCATCATTGGCCACCAATCATCACAGAATGGACGTCACATTGATAGATGAGGATGGAGCAAGGCAGAGATGTACATGCTTGTTTCCATCTCATTTGAAAGACTGGATGCAATGCTGTTTATTTATTAATTCATTTTCCCTTCAAAAAAATAATTTAACTCCCAATCCTAGCCTGCATTTTAAAACCTTGATATTAGCCTATACAGCTTTATCATTAACAAAAAAGTTAAACTTCTTTGAGTATTAAAAAAAAAAAAAAAAACCTTTACAATGGATATGGGGTTTTCTTTTGGGTGTAATGAAAATGTTCTAAGATTTATTGCTGTAATGGTTGCACAACCTGTGAACACACTAAAAACCATTCGTTCATACACTTTCAGGAGGTGAAGTGAATGGTATATGAATGATATCTCAACAAAGCTGTTATTTTTTTAAAAAGCTTAATAATCTCTATTACATTCGCCAGTCCTTAGGATTAAGAAAATTCCAGGTTATTCAGATATGGTGGCTCACGCCTGTAATCCCAGTGCTTTGGGAGGCCGAGGCGGGCGGATCATTTGAGGTTGCAAGTTCGAGACCAGCTGACCAACATGGTGAAACCCTGTCTCTACTGAAAATACAAAATTAGCCGGGCGTGGTGGCGCATGCGTGTAATCCCAGCTACTGCGGAGGCTGAGGCAGGAGAATCGCTTGGGCCCAGGAGGCAGAGGTTGCGGTGAGCCGAGATCGCACCATTGCACTCCAGCCTGGGCAACAAGAGTAAACTCCATCTCAAAAAAAAAAAAACAAAGAAAGAAAATTCCAGGTGAGAAACCTCTAGACTGATGAAAAAAGAAATGCAGCCAGGCAGGCGCAGCAGCTCACGTCTCTAATCCCAACATTTTGGGAGGCTGAGGTGGAAAGACTGCTTGAAACCAAGCATTCAAGACCAGCCTGGGCAACATGGCAAGACCCTGTCTCTACAAAAAAAAAAAAAAAAAAAAAATTAATTAGCTGGTGATGGTGGCACATGGCGCGTAGTCCTAGCCACTCAGGAGGATGAGGTGGAAGGGTCACTGGAGCCTGGGAGTTCAAGGCTACAGTAAGCCATGATCATGCCACTGCTCTTCAGCCTGGATGAAAGAGTGAGACCCTGTCTCGAAAAAAAAAATAATATTCCATCACAAAATATGGGAATACATCTATAGAATTCTCAGCCAAACCAGAACACTAACATGTGCCCCTAAATAGGCTTCAGGACTTTTTCTTCCAAGTTAAAAAGGACATCAGACTTAAAATCCACACCACAGACCAAGTGCTGAACAAGCCTCAACACACTCCTTCTCTCCTTGTCGGCATCTACCTCTTCTCACTCAAGTGCCTGAGTATTTCTTTAGACAATAATCTCTCTGCAACAAAAATGCAATTTTAACCAAAGCTGTATAAACATTCAATTTTCTCAATCCAGCAAAACAAATACATTCTGTCAAAGGTCTCTCCAGACCAAACTCCCAGTGAAGGTATCCTTAACAACACAGCACCTCATGCCATCCGAACCCCTCCCAGTGGGCGGAAGCTGCTTCAACCTCTGCCTCTCAGACAGGGCTGTGCTGTAAGTTACGTTGCTGCTTCTGGAAGAACATGAAAATGGGAAGCAGGGCCCAACGGGTACTGTTCCTTCTTGCCCAATTTACCTTACAGCAGATTTGTACTGTTCTAGAAAGACAGAATTTTAAATACATACAAACACTCAGCATAGGAACTACAAGCAGGCCCAGAGGACTCCAAACTGACTGAGGACATGAATAAAGAATAATTTAAAAATCATCTTATAAGTAGGTGTTAAATACTGTAGAAATTCAAAGAGTGAGAATCTTGAAGGGCTAGAAAAAAATCAGAGAAGTCTTCCTAAATGGGAGCAGGGCTCTAACTGAACTTAAAGGAAACACAGGATTTGGACAGGTGAAGGAGGAAAAGGCATTTTGTCCATCTCTCTCACAAGATGGGGGACTCCTTTCTTAGACTTTCCAGGTAAGGGTCTGACACCTGTTCAGTCTCCCCAAGTGGTCCCATAAGCTATGGTGTGAACGTGTCCTCCAGAAGTTCATGTGCTGGAAATTAATTGCCAATGCAACAGTATTAAGGAATGAGGACTTCAAGAGTGATTGGGTCATGAGGGTTCTACCCTCCTGAATGGATTCATGCTTTATCACGGGAGTGAGTTAGTACTTGCCAGAGCCCGTTATTATAAAAGTGAGCTAGGCTTGCTTTGTGGTCTCTTTCGCATCCACCTTCTGCCACCAGATGTCCCTTGCTGAGGACCAGGACCATGTCCTTGGACTTCCCAAAGTCCAGAACTATGAACCCAATATGCTTATTTTCTCTGTAAATTACCCAGTCTGTGGTATTCTGTTATAGCAACAGAAAATAGACTAAGACAGTAGGGGTGGTAGGAATCACTGCATAGTTCTCTGCAAAGAAAGATACTTCCGCAGTCTGACTCCTTTAGACCCTGGATGTGAATGAGGGATTCAAGAACCCCGTTACCAGTTTTCAGCTGATTTGAAAATTTACATCTCAGACTACTTACTTACTTTGGAATAGAGTATTTTCATTTTGCCTGTACTTGAGTCCTGACCATTGGCATATAATCAATAAATGTTTTACAGTTGAACATTTAGAACAAAGATATAGGATAAAGTGCTTGGATAGACTTTAGACCTCACCTCTGACCTTAGCAAGGCTCTCATGGATCCCAAGTGCACTGAGGAGGGTGAGTTCTCTGACACGGGTTAGCGTCATTGGGATATTTGTACAAACGTAACACGGTAATTGGGTTTTACTACGTACAAGAGAAAAGCACTAAGGTTATAAAAAACCCAGCTCATTTGGCCTCTGAAATCTTACCGGGATGCCCCTCCTTTTTCCTTTCCACCTGCCCCTTCCCTCTCATTACTGCTGTCCTCATGCCGCATCCCCCCAGTCATGTGCTAAGCCTACCTGAAGGAGCTGACCATTTTCAATAATGCAACATTAGGGTCAGAGGAGAGCAAGGATCATCAGCTAGTACCTTGGAGGCAAATTCTTAGGACAGAGATTTTCTCAGCCTGATTCTAGAACTATGGGGCAAGCCAGGAATTCCCCCCACAAATCAACATGCCTGCTGTGTTATTTCATGTGAGGCCTTCCTCCCCTTCTAGTCAGGGAGCTCCTCAAGAAGGAAAGCGTCCATCCTAGACAGGGCCAGGGTTTCACCTCTGGCCTCAGCAAGGCTCTCTTCATAGTCAAAACTTAGTGAAACTTTGCACTGCCTGAATGAATCAACGATGAATGAATGAATGAGCACTACGGTTAGGTTGAAAACACAGACACGCCACAGTCATTTTAGCCTGAGGTGCAAAGTTTCAAAGGATTCAACTGAAAACTGGTTAACAGGGCTCTTACTCACGTCCAGGTCTAAAAGGGTCAGAGTGTGTGTGGACTGTGGGAGGGTCTTCCTTTAGACAGAGCTATGCAATGATTCCTACTACACCTACTCAACCTCATGAGAGGCTTACAGGACTGAAGAGATTGGACGGTGTCTGATCCACACCTGAAAAATCTAAAACGGAGAGAAACTGGCCTATGCTTCAAGGACGGAAATGAAGAAGAGGTTGCTGTTGTGTTGTAATCAGCCTGAATGCTGGAGTTTATTTGTGCATAAATATGTGTTTCCTATGGAGCATGTGTAGACAACTCACAATAGAGGGAAATAAGTGGTGCTAGATTCTGTGTAATAGGGTAGATTGGAAGGACACAGAGGGCAGAGGGAAGTGGATTCCCTGATGGAGAAGCAACACACTGGAGGCAATCACATGACATTCATCAAGGGAATTGCAGAAGAAGGGTCTGCAGTGATGGTCCAAGAATGGAGTGAGAAGAGGGAGATCCCCAAGGGGCCCCTCTGCTGGTGTGCCAGGGCTGCCACAGCAAAGTACCACAGACTTGGTAGTTTAAACAACACAAAATAAAGCCCAAGGTCAAGGTGTCAACAGGGTTAGTTTCCTTTTGAGGCACTTCTTCGTGGCCTATAGATGGACGTCTTTGCCCTGTGTTTTCACATGGTCTTCTGGGTGTGTCTGCATCCTAATCACTTCATCTTATGAGGACACCAGTCATATTGGATTAGAGTCCACCCATATACCTTATTTTACCTTAATGACCCCTACAAAGGTCCTATCTCCAAATACAGGTACATTCTAAGAAACTGGAGGTTAGGACTTCAACACAGAAATGGGATAGAGGGGCACAATTCAGTCCATAACATTCCCAGAAATAGCCCAGAATTAAGAGTAAAACAAACATCTGTCAAATTCAGAACATGGCACTATCGTGCTATAGTACCAGTCAAATAAGAATTTTCAGCCAGAAGTGGTGGCGGGTGCCTGTAATCCCAGCTACTCGGGAGGCTGAGGCATGAGGATTGCTTAAACCTGGGAGGTGGAGGTTGCAGTGAGCTGAGATCGTGCCACTGCACTCCAGGCAGGGTGACAGAGTAAGACACTGTCTCAGAAAGAAAAAAAAAAGAACTTTTTTATCCCTCTAACTTCTTATCTTCCCCTGCCCTACCCCTAGTTTTACCATAGAGAGATCCCTAGAGGGATCCCAAACTGTGATAGGAAGATGCCGGAGGCAGGGTAGCAGGGTGAAGCAGGGACAAAGAGAAAAGGGAGAGCTATTTAACTTTAAATCAAATTTCAACGTTTTATTGTTATTAGACTGGTGCAAAAGTAATCACGGTTTTTGCCATTAAAATAACAAAACCACTATTACTTTTGCACCAACCTAATATTTGACATTGAGGACTCTAAATTCTGAATTAAGAGTATTCAGCAGTTGAAACTGACTGCAGAACTTTTTTTAAAATCTAAGAATAAGTCAGAGGCTGGGTGCAGTCACTCATGCCTATAATCCCAGCACTTTGGGAGGCCAAGGTGGGAAGATCACTTGAGCCGGAGACCAGCCTGGGCAACATAGTGAGATCTCCATCTCTACAAAAATAAAAGTAAATTAGCTGGGTATGGTGGGGAGCACCTGTAGGCCTAGGTACTTGGGAGGCTGAGGCAAGAGGATCGCTTGAGCCCAGGAGTGTGAGGCTACAGGGAGCTATGATTGTCACTACACTCCAGCCTGGGAGACAGCGCGAGACCCCATTTTTAAAAAAAGAAACGGCCAGGTGTGGTGGCTCACGCCTGTAATCCCAGCACTTTGGAAGGGCAAGGCGGGTGGATCACTTGAGGTCAGAAGTTCGAGACCAGCCTGCCAAAATGGCAAAACCTCGTCTCTACTAAAAATACAAAAATGAGCCAGGCGTGGTGGTGCATGCCCATGAACCCAGGAGACAAAGGTTGCAGTGAGCTGAGATCATGCCACTTCACTCCATCCTGGGCAACAGAGTGACACTGTGTCTCAAAAAAAAAAAAAAAAAAAAATCATAGATTTCATCCAGAGACAAGGAATATACTAACCTCACAAAATAACTTTCAGACAGGGGGATACAAAACAAGGCTGCTTTATGATTACTATCTCATAAATCTTATTTATTCAGCAAACCAGATACGTTATAAATGAATAAACAAGCAAACTTTCTTTTATGAATTAACAAAACTACAGGTTTGTTAAAAGACTGCCCAGATAAAGTTGGGGGGGGGGGGGAAGACACAACAATAATGTCATCTTGGCAGTGAATCCTTTCCAAAATACTTTAATATCTCAGATTTTTTTCCAAGAAAATAAATGAGCACATTCTTTTTAAACCACAAATGTCATTTAGATACCGTATCATAATGATCATGTAGTCAAACGCTTTTGAGACTATTCATCTCCTATATTCACAACTTGCCCTTATCCAGGGGATGACATTTCTCCTGGAAACCAAATATATCATTCTTCTTTGAGAATAAAACCTGCCATCAACCAGGATTGATCTTAGTCTATGAATCAGCCAGAGCCAGCGGCCCCGACTGACACAAAATTGGCTGTGGTTCTGGCAGCACTACTTTCTGGTCTGTCAAATCCACGACTCACACGCTCCAATAAGCCTACCAAAGAAAAGTCCCAAGGTTACCTCCTGCCCTAAATCCATCCAATTTAAAAAGCATGGCTTAATCAAAACAAGCTACCTCTGGAATATTACAATCACTCTAGGACTAGGAAACTCCATGCAATTATCCCTTAAATCGAGGTTATTTTTAAGATGATCCCTAAAATGCTCATCCTGTTCTGTGTTCTTTTGATGTTCATTACAATACCACCTTCTGAACACACCACCGTGTTCACCTCTGAAGAGAAAAACCACCTCACATGTGCTGTGCAACTGACCCCCAAGGGTCACCCCAAGTCACCCCAAGTCACTATGCATGGGTAAGCCCCTTCCTGTCTTCCTCCAAAGTCCATTCCTTAATTTTCACCTATCTTGAAACCCAAAAGAGCCCATCAAGTTTAAACACAGAGATCCAATCCTCAAACATTAGTGGTGAAAATGTAAAATGGTACAGCCATTGTGAAATGCAGTGTGACAATGTCTTACAAAGTTAAATATACATTTACCATATGACTCAGCAATGCTATTCCCACCTATGAGAGAAATGAAAACATATGTCCACACAAAGACTGAATATTTATAGAAGTAGCATTCGTAATTGTGGAAAAAGTAAAACAACAGAAATGTCTGTCAACTCGGTAAATAATCTGTAGCAATTCCATATAATGGAATATTACCCAGCAATAAAAAGGAATAGAACGCTGATCCATGGTAAAGCATGGATGAAGCTCGAAAACATTTTGCTAAGTGAAAGTCAGACAGAAAAGACCACACATTATATAATTCCATTCCTTTTTTTTCCTTTTCTTTTCTTCTCTTTTTTTTTTTTTTTTTTTAAGAGACAGAGTCTTGCTCTGTTGCCCAGGCTGGAGTGCAGTGGCACCATCATAGCCCTCTGCAGCCTCAAACTCCTGGGCTCAAGTGATCCTCCCACCTCAGCCTCTTGAGTAGCTAGGACTTCCGGTGTGCATCACCACACCCAGCTAATTTTTGTATTCCTTGTAGAAATAGAGGCTTGCTGTCTTGCCCAGGCTGGTCTTGAACTGCTGGCCTCAAATGTTCCTCCAGCCTGTGCCTCCCAAAGTGCTGGGATTAGAGGCATGAGTCACCACGCCTCAGGATTCTATTTCTAAGACATGTCTAGAAAAGGTAAATTTATAAAGACAAAAAGTTGATTGGTGGTTGTCCAGGGCTGGGAACACTAATAGGAAGTAATTGCAAATGCCATAAAGGATCTTTCTGGGGTAAGGGAAATGTTCTAAAACTAGATGGTGGTGATGACTGCAAAATTCTGTTAATTTACTAAAAGTCGTTGAACTGTATACTAAAATTAGTGAATTTTACAGAAAATAAGTTCTATCTCAGTGAAGTTGTTCTCAAAAAGATGCAATGGCCCGGGCACGGGTGGCTCACGCCTGTAATCCCAGCACTTTGGGAGGCAGGAGCAGGTGGATCACGAGGTCAAGAGATCAAGACCATCATGGCCAATATGGTGAAACCCCATCTCTGCTAAAAATACAAAACTTAGCTGAGTGTGGTGGTGCAGGCCTGTAGTCCCAGCTACTTGGGAAGCTGAGGCAGGAGAATCACTTGAACCCGGGAGGTGGAGGTTGCAGTGAGCTGAGATCATGCCACTGGACTCAGGCCTGGTGACAGAGCGAGACTCAGTCTCAAAAAAAAAAAAAAAAAAAAAAAAAGACCCAATGAAGGCTGAGCATGGTGGCTCACGCTTGTAATCCCAGCACTTTGGAAGCCCGAGGCAGGCAGATCACCTGAAGTCAGGAGTTCAAGACCAGCCTGGTCAACATGGCGAAACCCCATCTCTACTAAAAAATACAAAAATTAGCCAGGCATGGTAGCGGATGCCTGTAATCCCAGCTACTACATGGGAGGCTGAAGCAGGAGAATTACTTGAATCTGGGAGGCGGAGGTTGCAGTGAGCTGAGATCACGCCACTGCACTCCAGCCTGGGCAACAGAATGAGACTCTGCCTCAAAAAAAAAAAAAAAGATCCGATGCAAAGAGCAAAAGGGAGGCCCATATACAAAGAAATTGGTAATGAAAAATATCTTTAGAGTGAGTAAGAGAACAGGTTCTATTCAGGGTTATATTTAATCCCTGTTGTTAACCTAGAAAGAATGAATTGCCAAAAGTTGGCTTACTACATATTCATTGGTTCTTTGACTCAGTTTTGAAATAAGGAAACTCGGGCTCTCACATTCTGGAATGTTGGAGACGTCATTTACAATGATCGCAGTGGTGCCATTTGGCTTGTGAATCTCTTTCCTTACCCAGGCATCCAGTGTCTTAATACTTTTCAGAATAAGGAATATATAAATATGTTAATGACATAGATTCTGTGAATTCTGATGCCCTAGGAGTAAGGGAGTGGATGGAAAGTCCAGAAATTATTTCTGCTGCCCCAACTATCATATTTGGACATTATTCAAACACTGTGTATTCAATAAAAGGATTTTTTTTGTCTGCAGTTCAACAGAGAGGGGGTGCTGGCTCATGTGAAGGCAGGCCTCCCATTTCCTTGAGCAGAACACTGTGGCCTGGTACTCCAGTAGTGGATCCATGAGGGGTCAGATCAACAGGGCCCAGCCTGCCCTCCTACCCTCCCCACCCACTCCAACCAGGTCATTTTGGCAATAGCTGCTCCCCTAGAGATGGAAATGTATCCTCATCAGGGCTATTCAGAGACTCCAGGATTTTTAGATTTGGGGGAGGGGAGGTAGACCTTCCTCTCTGGGTAAGAACTGGGAAACCAGGAGCCTGGTAGCTGCCCAAGACCCAGTCCTAGCTGGTTTGAGAGAGGGAACCAGGGGCGGTGGTGGGAACAGGGTTGGGGCACTGATTCCAGGGATCCCTGAGGTCCTGCTATAGCCAAACCCTTTTAGCACAGGATGTGGGGTCACATAAGGCAAGGTACGCCCCTTCTAGCCTAAGCTATTCCAAGTTGGGTCTCTGACACTTGCCCTCAGGCACCAAAGTATTTGTCAGTACTCTTAGGCTGCAAGTGACAGAGACTCAACTCAGATGCCACAGTAAAAGAGGTGCCTTGATCTTCAACAGCACAATTGCAGGTTGCATTTCAGTCTGTTCAGCCCATTCCTGAAGTCAACAGCTAAATTTACTTCATGAAGCTACAGAAGTGAAATATATAATAGGATGACCTACAGTGTCCCCTTTGAATCTGCAGGTTAAGGAGGGCATGTTTATCATTCACTTGTTTGGCTATTCGCTGCTTGTGGATCTGTCCTGCCCCACTGCCCTCACACAGCCTCACCTCCTAAGTCCTCCATTCATGACCCTCCTCTAACATCAGTGTAGTCACTGAAGGAGACCTTGCTGGCAATCCAAGTGTGAGTCTTCTGGGCTAATTCCATTCTGAAAGTAAGTACTGCTCTTTGGCTCTCCTATAGAAATCAGGCCAACAATGGAAACAATCACAATTAACTCGAAGTGAATAGCATTAAATGATTTTCTTTTTTTTTTTTTTTTTTTTTTTTTGAGGGGGAGTCTCGCTCTGTCGCCCAGGCTGGAGTGCAGTGGCGCGATCTCGGCTCACTACAAGCTCCGCCTCCCGGGTTCACGCCATTCTCCTGCCTCAGCCTCCCGAGTAGCTGGGACTACAGGCGCCCGTCACCATGCCCGGCTAATTTTTTGTATTTTTAGTAGAGACAGGGTTTCACCGTGTTAGCCAGGATGGTCTCGATCTCCTGACCTCGTGATCCGCCCGTCTCGGCCTCCCAAAGTGCTGGGATTACAGGCATGAGCCACCACGCCCGGCCACATTAAATGATTTTTAAACCCTCAAGAAATAAAAAAGCCACTGTAACAGCTGGGTTTAAGAGGTAATGGTGCTTGGGGTCTGGAGATAGGAGTGGACCCTATCTTCTCTGCTCTCCTGGGACTTGACTCCGCAGAACTGAGGGAGTACAAAGGAAGGAAACAAGGAAGCTTGTTTCCCTTGAGTACATACTAAGGAGAAATAGGAAAAACAAAACCCTCAGGATAGGCAGAAACAATGTAAGAAGGACAGATGGTAGAGAAGCTGCCTTTGGTATGGGGTGAGAAGGGGTGCTGGGGCTCAGCTGGACCAGGAGACCTCAATGCCTAATGATAAATAGCAGTTAATCCTTGAATAGTGGTGAAGGTATGGTATGAAAACACACTGTCACCCTAATTTATTCTAAACAAGACACCTGGAAGAGACACCACCTAACCAAAGCATCAACCCCCAGGGGCCATGCCAGCCTGGATTTGCCACACTACAAATAGAAAAGCCTTTCAGATATTTTTCCATCGCAAGCTGCAGGCTGTTCTGGGCCATGGGGGCAGCTAGATCCACCTGCCTGATAAAGACAAACTCCTGTAAACTAAATTTGAAACCCTAGACTTTCTTTCAATTTTCAACCACCTTCTGTGTGCAGACATAAAAAGCAAACAGCACTAACATGAAGGACGGGGAATGCTTCCACTAACCAGTAAAGACTGAATATGCTCCCCCCGCGCCCCACACATATCCACAAACCTACATACCTTGCATCGAATGCAAGAGTTTTACACGGTGATAGCATTAAGGCTACTCAAGAACTTACAGTTTATGAGAAAAGATAAGAAGCCTCTAATTTCTTACTCATGTCATATGCACTGAATCCCAACTAGAAGCCAAGTACACAAATGATACAGAAATATGGACCATAGGACCCCAGCCTACAAAATCATTGTGTGTGTTTTTTTTTAAATAAAAAGTCCACATGGGTTAATGCACTTGCACAAAAGTTTTGTAAACCTAACACTCAAATGTCTATTATACCATGTATAATTAGTTTGTGATAAAGCTATTGTAATTCTCTACAGAAATGCTTAAAGCTAAGGGCAAAATCCCAGTTAACTGGGTAAGAGGGAGCTTAATCAAATATGCATTTATTGAGAACATTCTAGATGTCAGGTGGAGTGGGGTTACAGGACCTATAAGAAGACATATTATTTAGACCAGTACTGTCCAGTACTATAGCCACATGTGGCCTCTGTGCATTTGAAATGTGACTAGTGCAAATTGAGATGCACTGTAAATGGGATTTATACAATGGATTTCAAAGACTAGTAAAAAAGAATGTCAACTCCATTATTAGGAAGTTTTATATGGATTACATATTGGAAATAATATTTTGGATATACTAGCTAAAATTATTAAAATTAATTTCATTTTTTAAAAACTTTTTATTGTGACCACTAGACAATTTACTATGATTTATGTGGCCTGCATTAGTGGTTTGCTTGCATTTTTATTAGACAGTAATGATTTAGATTTTTCCCTCAAGCACATAGCATCTTATTATTAATACTAACAAAGCAGATGTAAAATTAAGCAGAAAATGTATATGCTCCCAGCTTTAACATTCACTTACTATCATAAGATCACAAAACAAATCTCGCAAATAATGGAGGTTAATAATTAAACAATGATTGATAGTTGTAATTTAAGAGATGCACTCTGCCACACATAGAAAGGATAATTAGCCCACAATTTTATTTCACTTAAAGGCTGATGGACTCCTAGTGTATGCAAACTCAACTATTACCCTGTTGCTGAGAAGACCATGTCTGTCTATGAAAGGGCTAGTTTACCACTCTGGGAATCTCCTGTATTCTCTTCCCCCTTACGTGGTGCCAAAAGACCATCCTCAATTAGGGCTGACAAAGGGGCACCCACGGGGCTACATTTATCCTCTTTACTGTTAAGAAGCTATAGCTTTGACTTACTGTACAGCATCTAACAAAGTAAGACTGTGTTAGCTTATCCCATTCCCAAGTTTTCTGTAGTGGAGGCTGAAAACTCCAAAAACACAAAAACAAAAAACAAAAAACTATTACCCTGTTATATACTATTCAGAAAACATGTCTATGTTTTTCTCTATCAACATTTGGAAAATTTTGCCAAAAAATCAATAGGAAATTAAATATACCATTGCTTCATGCTAAGAGCTACCACTTTTGGTTTAACCAAGATGTTACTACTCTGTGTCTACATTATGGTGGTAGCAACAAAAGTTCTCTGGTGAGACTGAGGACCTCGTTAATACAATCTGGAATAAGATAAGACTGGGGACTAATAAAAGAACTACATCTTTAGATTGTCCACATTACACAATGACATAATAATAGAAGGGTAAATAGGGAGAATGCTAATACAGAGAAACAGTTGCAAACTGAACAGAAGACACAAGGCAGATGTATTACAATAACATGTGGGGCAACCTCTCTTTATTGCTATAGATTATAACGGCAGAAATAATCATGTTGGCCAATATATCAGCAGTTCTTTAAACGTAGGGTGATAAAGAACATGATGACATTAGCAATGATAATAACAGCCACAATAGCGATCCTTTAAAGATTACTTTGCAAAATTTTATTTTTAAAATTATTTTATTATAAATGAATATCATCTCATTTAATGCCCACAAGCACTTCAGAATTAGATGCTATTGTTATTATTCTCAGCTTCCAGACTAGGAAATTGCAGCACAGAAAGTTTATTTAGCCAAAGGGGCATAGCGTATAAATAGAGGAGGCTAGATTAAACTAAGGTTCAACTTCCAAGCCCAATACGTGACACTGGGCTGCACGTGAGACAACACTAGTAATTTTTAAAAGTCTGGCCAACAGACCAATCTTTTTAGTACTTAAAAGAAAAAAATCAGTTGCCTTCAAAGATGGAACGAGTCCTCAGAATTGCTGCTGGCACACAGAGGTCCCTCTAGGAAACGTGAATGGACCAGTTTGCAAAAGGCATTCCTTCTGGCTGTTGGTCCTCACTCACACACCCCTGCCTCACTGGAATGGAGGTAGCACCTTTATTTCTTTGTTCTCACATGGAGAGCATACGCTTAAGGAATAATTTTACACAAAGTCAATAACAGAGAAAATATAAAGATAATTATAGACAAGTGAAATGGCTATTTTTACATTAGCCTGGGCTGACAGCAGACTGGGATGGAGGTTTCCATGTCTTGGCAACAATTTGGAAAAGCAGAACGTTTAGATACTTATGTACTTCTGTAACATTAGGACATTTCTGTTCCTTAAGAAATTATTCCATCCTGCACAACTCTCTCTAGCCTATAAAGAAGAAAATACTGCAATTTTTCAGGACAATCTAAGCACTGATGCTACACAAGTGGAATCCTGAAAAACATCACCCAGCGAGACAAGAATGGGGCAGAGGTGCTATTGTTCAGGAAGCCACACACAAAAGCGTCCGCAGCCCGCAGCCTGCCACCTGAGCCTGTAGTACTTATCACCAGGACAGCGTGAGTCGCTCCCTGTTTCTTTTGCCACAGTGGATATAAACACCTACTTTCAATTTATTTGATCAAAGAGGCATCGAATCAAATACCCTTTGTTGTAGGGGCTATGCACTTAAAATAATCAGGGGTTGTTTTAAAGAAGAGACGGAAAGCAAGCCTGCTGCCAAACAAGGCACAAACACTAACAAAGCCATCAACAGATTGGCTGGGAGACAGATAGGTATCACTTGGAGGAAATCGGTGCATCGTGTGCCTGTCTCATTAGGCTTTTAGAGACTGTAGAAGAAGAGCAATTGCAAAAGGAAACCAATAGCACACCCAACACTGTGTAAAGTTGTATACCACAGAAAGAACCTAATTACTGGCTGGGTGTGGTGGCTCACGCCTGTAATCCCAACACGTTGGGAGGCCAAGGCAGGGGGATTACGAGGTCAAGAGATCGAGACCATCCTGGCCAAGATAGTGAAACCCCGTCTCTACTGAAAATACAAAAATTAGCTGGGCGTGGTGGCGCATGCCTGTAGTCCCGGCTACTCAGGAGGCTGAAGCAGGAGAATCGCTTGAACCTGAGAGGCAGAGGCTGCAGTGAGTCAAGATGGTGCCATTGCACTCTGGCCTGGGGACAGAGCAAGACTCTGTCTCAAAAAAAAAAAAGAACCTAATTACCTAGGAATTTATCAAGATTGCTGAGAGGCTGTATGCATCATGAAGTTAGTGGCAGACAAGAGTTTTTCCTCAAAAAACAAAAACACTCCAAGAAAATCTTGGATGGTAAGTATATGGATATTGACGACAGTTTCCATGCCTACATTTTAAATAGTTTTTTTTTCCCAATTTAAAAAAGCTCATAAGAAATGTGAAATGTTTTTCTCAAAAGAGAAAAATGATATCAACTCCAAAGAAAATCTAAGAAATTTTTTTATTTCTTTAAACAAAGACCCAAGAAGGTTGTGAGAGCATTTGAATTAACTTGTACCCATGATAAATAGAAACCCGGCCTGAAGTGGGGCTGTGCTTGGAGACAGAAAGATGGAATACTCAGCACCCTGCCTGGTGCTACGGCCTCCTAACAAGTTAAATAAAGGATGCTGAACCCTTCCTGGGGCCCACTTTTTTTTTTTTTGAAACATTCTCGCTCTCTTGCCCAGGCTGGAGTGCAATGGCGCAGTCTTGGCTCACTGCAACCTCCGCCTCCCGGTTCAAGTGATTCTCATGCCTCAGCCTCCTCCCAAGTATCTGGGATCACAGGCGCGTGCCACCATGCCCAGCTAATTTTTGTATTTTTAGTGGAGACGGGGTTTCACCATGTTGGCCAGGCTCATCTCGAACTCCTGACCTCAAGTGATCCACCCGCCTCAGCCTCCCAAAGTGCTGGGATTACAGGTGTGAGCCCACCCCTGTCTTGGCTGCCTTTCTTAGAGAAGAAAGAAAATGCAGCCAGTTGTCCATGAGCCTCCTGGCTCACAAGTTCCCACATCCTCTGGGTGGCTGAGAAGAGGCCACTGTGTATGGCTGTCCTCTCTCAGCAACAGAAATAATTCCTCCCATGTTTGAAAAAGGATCAATCACCAATATGTCAGTTTTCGTGGGAGGAGATGTTCAAATTACTTGAGCATTCTTGTCAAATTAAGAGGCTCAGCACGGAATCTGTCAACTCACCAACAAAGTCCTACAAACATTTGTTACGTGGTTCTTACAGCCAAGGGCCTGGGTCCTGTACCTCTTCTGACCTCCATGCTGCCGCTCAATGCCATTGGCCTCCCCAGAGCTCCCAATATTCACCCTCTTCTTTGAGGTGAATTGTCCAAGTCTCTACAAGTCTTCTGCACTTAAGACTTAGGAGTCTTTCCTCAAAAATCAAAAGTAGCCCAAGGAAATTCTGGATGGTAAATATATAGTTATTGGCTATAATTTCTATACCTACGTTTTCAATAGTTCTTTTCCAGTGCAAAAACAAAAAACAAAAAACAGGCTCAGGCAGGGCATGGTGGCTCATGCCTATAATCCCAGCATTTTGGGAGGCTGCAGCAGGCGGATTGCTTGAGCTCAGTTTGAGACCAGCCCAGGTAACATGATGAAACCCCATCTCTACAAAAATACAAAAATTCACCAGGAGTGGTGGTACACACCTGTAGTGCCAGCGACTAGGGAGGCTAAGGTGGGAGGACTGCTTGAGCCCAGGAGGTCAAGGCTGTGGTGAGCTAAGATTGTACCATTGCACTCCAGCCTAAGGGACAGAGCGAGATCCTGTCTCAGAAAAAAAAAAAAAGAAATGTGAACATTTTCTCAAAATAGAAAAATGATATCAATTCCAAATAACAATTATAATTAGCTACATACAGGACTCTCAAGGTCACTGTTGACCTGTGAGAGAGACAGAAAATTACAATGTGTAGAAGTGCAGCGCTAAGCAGCCAGTACTAGGGTCTCATCCATCTCTGCCTCTCATTAACTGTCCCTTTCCAAGGGGCCATTTCTCTAGGCCTCAGCCTTATCTGTGAAAAGAATTCCCTCCCACCACCGCCACCCCATTCCCACCACTAACAGTCGCCTTGTACTGTGGCAGATTGCGACCATATCTAACCTGGCTAAAACTCTTAAGTCCTCGAGGGCAGGGCTTGTCATTCATCCAGAGATCTTCTAATACCCAATTATCCCATCAGCACATACCGGGAAACCTAACAATGACTAAACCTAACAATGACTACACCAGCCCTGATCTTGCTCAGGGACAGGCCAGCAGCAAGGTGCCTATGGCAGAGAAGGTGCTCAAGTCAATTACAATGACCCATCCAAAGAGCTTTTGTCAGGTCAGGCAGGCAGCCTCTGTTACAGGCAGATCCGCAGCCCTTTTTTGCAGCCCTTTTTGCCGGTTTTTGACTGAAATGGCTTGAGGATGTCACCCAAGGTGAACGCTGATAGAAACAGCTCTAAGTACAGCTGACATGACGGTCCCTTCCCCCATGCACAATACTTCCCACAGAAGCATGTTTTCCTCCAGAAGAGCAGGCTTCCAGCTGAGGGTCAGTTCCCCAACTAGAAGTGTGGCCCTGTCTTCTTCAGGTCCCCATCAAGACAGCCCCATCAGGCTGGGGGGCCAAGAAAAAAAGGGTAAAGCGAAGAGCCAGTTGGGGATACTTCCCCCACTGGGCTGAGCAGCCAAAGGCCTACCTGTGAGCCTAGGAGTACTGCCAGGGGGTGCCCGGGACACCTGCTGTGAGCCTAGGAGTGCTGTCGGAGGCTGGGACATCTGTGAGCCTAGGAGTGCTGTCGGGAGGCTGGGACATCTGTGAGCCTAGGAGTGCTGTCCGGAGGCTGGGACATCTGTGAGCCTAGGAGTACTGTCAGGGGGTGCCTGGGACATCTGTGAGCCTAGGAGTGCTGTCAGGAGGCTGGGACATCTGTGAGCCTGGGAGTGCTGTCGGGAGGCTGGGACATCTGTGAGCCTAGGAGTACTGTCGGGAGGCTGGGACATCTGTGAGCCTAGGAGTACTGTCGGGAGGCTGGGACATCTGTGAGCCTAGGAGTGCTGTCAGGGGGTGCCTGGGACATCTGTGAGCCTAGGAGTGCTGTCAGGAGGCTGGGACATCTGTGAGCCTAGGAGTACTGTCAGGGGGTGCCTGGGACACCTACTGTGAGCCTAGGAGTATTGTCAAGTGGGGTGCGGGACATCTCCTGTGAACCTATGAGTATTGTCAGGTGGGGCCTGGGACATCTCCGTTCTCTCCTGTTAACAGCAAAACTGGGAAACTGTTGCCAGCAAAAGCCGGAGACAGAGCAGACCCAACTCCTTGGGGTGAGAAACTTAAGACATATCCTTAGAATTCATCAGATCTCTGTGAAATAGTCATACTACAAAACCACCTTTTCATTGCATCTAAATTGCATTTTATTACATCCAATAGAAATAGATCCTAAAAATGGTCAATAGTATGTAGATTGGTTGACATAGCAACCGATGACTAGTTTTCAAATTTAGAGTATAAAACCCACAATTATTACTTTTCACTCATGTATGATAGGTTATCAAACTGTCCTGGGGGATAGCGGCACATGATAGAAAAATAGAAAAATAGAGCCCTTGTAATTGTATTCTCAAACTTTGAGAATTGTATTCTCAAACCTTGAGAATTGTATTCACAAACTTTGGTCAGTATGGGTTCTTAACCTGGGTATTCCAAAGAGGTTTATAAATGGCCTTAGGGCAAGAAGTTCCATGAAACTCATGAGACTGATAAAAATTATGCATTTATAGCATCATTGTACATACATCAGATTCTCCAAGGAAGAATGGTCCAAAACCCTCATCAGATTTGCAAGTGCCCAGCTATGCCTCACGAATATTTAAGAATCACTGCTAGATGGTCTTCTTCTCTGGTTTGCAAATGGATTCCCCTTAGAGGGGAAAAAGAAAAGGAAAAAAAAGAAAAACACTTTACTCTGTGATGCCCTAGTACAAAAGGAAGCTTCTCCCACCTTTTATTCCCCACCAGTTAACACTGCCAGTTTTCTGAGTGTCTGTCACTTCAGCCAGCAAAAGGAACTAGACAGACTTAGTGAAAGTGAAAAGAGGCTACTTGTTAGTTTTAGAGTTATTACCTCTTTGATAAGAACAGCTAAATTAAGTAAACTGATTGCATAAACGTGGAACCAACCCAAATGCCCATCAATCAATGAGTGGATAAAGAAACTGTGGTATATATGTATGATGGAATACTACTCAGCCATAAAAAGGAGCAAATTAATAGCATTCACAGTGACCTGGATGAGATTAGAGACTATTATTCTAAGTGAAGTAACTCAGGAATGGAAAGCCAAACACCGTATGTTCTCACTCATAAGTAGGAGCTAAGCTATGAGGATGCAAAAGTATAAGAATGACACAATGGACTTTGGGGACTCAGGAAGAAAGGGTGGGAAGGGAGTGAGGGATAAAAGACTACAAATAGGATGCAGTGAATACTGCTCGGGTGATGGGTGCACCAAAATCTCACAAATCACCACTAAAAAACTTACTCATGTAACCAACCACCACCAGTTCCCCAATAACCTATGGATAAGAATATCTTATCGATAGCAATACCTAAAATGGATATGTAAAATTAAGTTGAGCTTTAAAAGGTAATATAATAAATAAGTGTAAGGGAAACTGGTTCCTTGATAATAAGCTTTGGTGTTCACTAAATGTCATGGTTTTTTTTTCTTTTTTTTGAGACAGTGTCTTGCTGTCACCCAGGCTGGAGTGCAGTGGTGTGATCTTGGCTCACTGCAATATATATACACTTCTTTTTTTTTTAAGTAGATACGGGCTTTTGCCATGTTGCCCAGACTGACCTCCAACTCCTAAGCTCAAGTGGCCTGCCCTCCTCGGCCTCCCAAAGGGCTTGGATTATAGGCCTGAGCCACTGTGTCTGGCCTAAATGTCAATTTAAGAAAAATAAATAAATAAATAAATAAATAAATAAATAAATAAAGAAGGAAATAAAAAAAAGAACCCATGTATTTCCTTCCACTGTACAATAAGCTTCTTGGACTATAATCACCTTTTCTCACAACTAGGTTCTGTTTATTTAGAAGCAGGGATTAGCAAATCATGAAGAACTTCCCAAAGGTGTCCCCTTGCCCAGGTGTGACATATGGTCATGGAATTCGACAGCCAGACTGTAATTTCCTGTGAACGACATTCGCTACAGAAGGGACTGGCCTAGATCACAAGTACGGTTAGATGAGGTGACACTGATCACAAAAACTCAGCGGGTGAATCAATCAAGACACGATGCACAAACTTCCCCAAAAAGTAGATAAGGAGGAAAAGTGTTTCTTTCACATCTTCTGAACTTCGACTTGGTACTTCCCTGCTGATTTCTGCCTTTTGATTATTGTTTAATTCTCCTCTAGACTAGGAGAGCTCTATATCTGATGACCGCCATGAGGGGTTTAACGACTTCTGAGGCAGGAGTAGTTCAGAGATGTTAATCTCCTATTGTGTGGCAGATACTCTACTGGGCACATAGAATATAAAATTGAAGAACAAGGCATGCTTCCTTCAATCGAATAGAAGAATGTTCTGTTTTGTTTTAAAACACATGGTTAAGTCAGTAAAGTTACTTTTTATTTGTGTTTTTTTATTTTTTATGATAGGGTCTTTGTTGCCCATGCTGGAGTGTAGGGGTGAGATTTCAGCTCACTGCAACCCTCGATCTCGTGGGTTCAGGTGATCCTCCCACCTCAGCCTCCTGGGTAGCTGGGACTGCAGGAATGCACCACCATGCCCAACTAAGTTTTGTATTTTTTGTAGAGACGAGGTTTCGCCATGTTGCCCAGGCTGGTCTTGAACTCCTGGGCTTAAGCGATCTTCCTGCCTCAGCTTCTCAAAGTGCTAGGATTACAGGTGTGAGCCACCATGCCTGGGCAAAAGTTACTTTTTAAAATACTGATGAGATTTGCTGATATCTCTCAGTAGGTCTGATATCAAAGACGAGGCTAATTTCTTTGTTCATTGTAGCTGAACATTGTAGATGGCTAGAGCTAGAAAATTGACATTTGATGAACAATCTTTATCTTTTGTTGAACCACCTGTACTTTTCAGCTCATGACTAACTACAAATCGAAGAGAAGTCTCTTTAGACTGGGCGTGGTGGCTCATGCCTGTAATCCCAGCACTTTCGGAGGCCAAGGTAGATGGATCACTTGAGGTCAGGAGTTCGAGATCAGCCAACATGGTGAAACCCCATCTCTACTAAAAATACAAAAATTAGCCAGGCATGGTGGCATGCACCTGTAGTCCCAGCTACTCAGGAGGCTGTGGCAGGAGAATTGATTGAACCAGATAGGCGGAGGTTGCAGTGAGCCAAGATCACCCCACTGCACTCCTGCCTGGGCAACGCAGTGAGACTCGTGTCAAAGAAAAACAAAAGGAATCTGTTTAAATTGTGCAACATTTTAATAATAATCATATAATTCTATGCTTATGGTTTTCAGCTTAAAGGTTAACTAAGCCTATCCAGATTGATAATATACCAATTTCTTTCAATATCATTTTATTACAGAGGATGTAATAAAAATTGTAAATGGCATAATTCAATATTCTAGCAATGTTTTAAAGGATATCATCAGTATCGTATACCTAATATAGTTTACTGGGAAAAAAAAAATCTAGACTCCTTTTCCCTATCACCATATAAAATACACCCAAGAGGCCTCTGATATATTTAGCTTTGTTTTGTCAGTTCCTATACCCATCATGCAAGGTAGAGAAAAATCAGTTGGCTTCTGGTGAAACAATGCACTTGTGCTATAACAGTGAATGTTTTTTGTGCCATGAATTAAGGACTGCATGATGTGGCAATTCTTAGAGTATATTTAAGTACCTTCTACATATTAGTTGCACCAAGATCTTCAGATTAAGGTCCTCATTTTCCTTCCATCATGAAAAATATAGCCCTCCTGCCCCTCCAAAAAAATCCTCATGAAGACACAAAGTCAGGGCAATGATGATGTACACTCTGCAACAATCCAACAAAATACACTTTTTTTGTTTTTAGAAATGCAGTGTGGACCAGGGGCAGTGGCTCATGCCTGTAATCCCAGCACTTCGACAGGCTGAGGCGGGAGGACCATCTGAGCCCAGGAGTTTAAGACCAGCCTGGGCAACGTAAGGAGACCTTGTCTCTATAAAAAGTAAAGAAAAATTAGGCAGGTGTGTTGGCACACGCCTGTAGTTCCAACTATTGGGGAAGCTGAGGTGGGAGGACTGGTTGAACCCAGGAGTTCCAGAACAGAGCAACACCCCATCTCAAGAAAAAAAAAAGGAATGCGGTGTGCTTGGTGTTGCTTGGGATGGCTGCTGGCCTGTTTGTGCAGATGTCGTATGGAATATCGTCAGCATCTATTTGTTATGCATCTTCCACATTCGTCACATTGGAACACGAGGTTATCACAAAAGGAAAGGTGCGTGTGTTCCCAAGCACCGTGTTACTTATGTTTTCCTCTAAATTCAGGATTAGGAAAATATTGGGAGAAAAGAAATCTGAAGACATAAGTGGCTTGTGGGATAAATCACATAGATTTAAAAGGAGTGGTTTCCCCAGAAGACATATGTTTTCTTACCCTGGAGGAACCTGTGAATATGAGACATGGTGCACCTACCAGCACAAGTTAGGATATCCAGTAGGTGTTAAAGGGGAAATTCCACAGAGAAAATCACAACAAAAAGCATGTCCATTTGTTCAGCAAACATCTGTTTACCTACTAGGGGTCAACATTGTTCTAGACACCATGAATACAATAGTGAACAAGAGTGGCAAACCCCGTGCCTTTGTGGAGCTCATAATCTAGTATAGAATACTAATATAAATTACAGGTTGAGTATCCCTAATCCAGGAATCTGAATCTGAAATGCTTTAAAGTCCGAAACTCTTGGAGCACCTACATGACACCAAAGGAAAGACCCATTGGAGCACTTCAAATTTTTGAATCAGGAATGTTCAACCATGTAATACAAATACTCCAAAGATTTCAAAAATATCCAACATCTGAAACACTTCTGGTCCCAAGCATTTTGGAATAAAGAATACTCAACCTGTACATGGCAAGCTAGAAGGTGGTAAGTGCCTTGGAGGTAAATAAAGCAGAGACGAGGTTGCAGGCTGGACTGGAAGGAGGTGTCTGAGTATAACACCTCAAGGGTTGACACAGCCACACAGACGTCTAAGGGAAGTGCTTTCCAGGCAGTGGGAAGAGCACATGCAAAGGCTCTGAGGCAAGACGCCTGGAGATCCTTTTGTAGAATTCACAAGCGTGATGATGGCATATGTAACATGTGCCTGACATGAACTTAGGGGGAAAAAAAAAAAGAATGTGCCTGGCAGTTTGAAGGAATGAGGACGCCAGCGTGTTTAAATGCCTTAAACTCCTTTCAGCCTGAGGGGTTACCATCAGGGGAAAAATGCGTCACTAACGCAGCAACATTTTCAGAC
Source organism: Theropithecus gelada (assembly GCF_003255815.1). Taxonomy (NCBI): domain Eukaryota; kingdom Metazoa; phylum Chordata; class Mammalia; order Primates; family Cercopithecidae; genus Theropithecus; species Theropithecus gelada. The sequence goes on along the minus strand of NC_037673.1, from coordinate 34,244,704 downwards.
CCTTAGAACAGGAATGTGCCTTTGTAAATGCTTACTCCTACCCCTTAATCTTACCAAAGAAATGAGGAAGAGGAGGTTGGGTGAGTAATCCAAGGTCACACGGCCAGTGACTAGCTGAGAAAATGTTTCCGCACAAGAATCCCAAACAACACCATGGATTTGTCTCTTGCTTCAATTTTACAACGAAGAGGCACTTTTTCTTTTTCTTTCTCTTTTTTTTTTTTAAGTCAGAGTTTTCACTCTTGTTGCCCAGGCTGGAGTGCAATGGCAGGCGGGATCTCGGCTTACTGCAATCTCCACCTCCCGGGTTCAAGCCATTCATCTGCCTCAGCCTTCCAAGTAGCTGGGCTCACAGGCATGCGCCACCACACCCGGCTAATTTTGTACTTTTAGTAGAGACGGGGTTTGTCCACATTGGTCAGGTTAGTCTCGAACTCCTGACCTCAGGTGATTCACCCGCCTCAGCCTCCCAAAGTGCTGGGAGCTGAGACTGGTCTCACTCTGTCACCCAGGCTTCGATGCAGTGGTGTAATCTAGGTTCACTGCAGTCTCGACATCGGGGGCTCAAACAATCCTTCCACCTCAGCCTCCTGAGTAGCTAGGACCACAGGCACACCACCACATCCAACTACTTTTTGTATTTTTTGTAGAGGTGAGGTTTTACCATGTTTCCTAGGCTAATTTTGAACTCCTGAGCTCAAACAATCCTCCTGCCTTGGCCTCCCAAAGTGCTGGGATTACAGGCGTGCAACACTACACTAGGCCCACTTTTCTTATTTTAAAAAAAAAAAAAAAGAAAGAAAGAAAAAAGAAAAAAAATCCAGCCAACTAATGTAAACTTCTTAGAATTTAAAATTGATCAATTTCACTTTTTTAATTAACAGATAACCAAGACCATATAAGCACCCTAAATATTTGTTGAAGAATGAATAATAAATGCAATATTACCTAAACTTCATTACCCCCAGCAACTAATTGCAAAAGTGTGAAACAGAAAAATTTCTGCACAAGAAAACATATCAGGATGTTTATTGTACAAACTGTTACAGTAAAAAGAAATAAAAATAAAAATGAAAACGGAAATAGAGTGTCACTCAACAGAAAAAGTGTAACAGTAAAAAACTAGGCCAGGCACAGTGCCTCATGCACTGTGGAAGGCTCAGGTGGGAGGCTCACTTGAGGCTGAGTGTTTGAGGCCAGCCTGGACAACATAGTAAGACCCTGTCTCTATAAAAATGAAAAAAATTAGCCAGGCATGGTGGCATGTGCCTGTTGTCTCAGCCACTTTGGAGGTTGAGGCAGGAGGACTGCTTGAGCCCAGGAGGTTGAGGCTGCAGTGAGCAGTGATCACGACACTGCACTCCAGCCTGGGTGACAGAGCGAGACCCCAACTCAAACAAAAAACAGTGAAAAACCAGAAACCCTAATTTACCCTTGGCAAGGGAATAAATATACTATACTTTTTTCATACACTCGGATTCTCTGTAACAGTTAAAGTGAACAAATATCTATTAACACATGTATCTCGAAAACAAGGTAAGTTAAAAATGCAAGCTATACATAGGTAGAATTATACCATTTATGTAAAATGTTAAATACAAACCCACAGGTATTTTTTTGTGGATACACTGTAGTTCCAAACATGCTTGGGAACTATGTGCGCTAACTTCACATTAGAGGTTACCTGAGGATGGAGACAAAGGAGTAGGAATAGATCAAATATTTAAGTTATAGTTTATTTTTCCGTGGGAGGGGGCGGTGAGCATGGGGCACATATGAAAAATATTAGCAACTCTTAAACCTAGGAAGTAGAAGACAAAATGGCTTACTATACTGTTTTTATGTATGTTAGAAATATTTCATTTTATTTATTTATTTATTTATTTATTTATTTATTTATTTATTTAGAGAAGGAGTCTGCTCTGTTGCCAGGCTGGAGTGCAGTAGCCGAATCCCGGCTCACTGCAACCTCCGCCTCCCGGATTCAAGCGATTCTCCTGCCTCAGCCTCCCGAGTAGCTGGGATTACAGGCGCCCGCCACCACGCCCGGCTAATTTTTTTGTATTTTTAGTACAGACAGGGTTTCACTGTGTTGGCCAGGATGGTCTCGATCTCGTGACCTCGTGATCCGCCTGCCTTGGCCTCCCAAAGTGCTGGGATTACAGGCATGAGCCACCGTGCCCGGCCCTTATTTTTATCTTTAAAGGATGAAAAAAAAAGGAACGAAGGAAGGGAGGGAGGGGTGGAGCAAAGTGAGGCAAAAGTTGTCTACCGCATTCTATTAATTCCAAGGCCTAGTTGTTCTTAACCTCCAAACCTGCTTCTTCTTCACCTTTAAAGCCTAGGTGATAGTACGTGTACCTGCTTAGAACATGCTTTGAGAACTAGCAAACTGGAGAGAGAATTTCACTGTCAGGTTCACTACTGGTGGGCGGGACCCTACATCATTCCCCCACAGAATCCCTAGGGGGCTCAGCATCCTTTCTTTCTTTTCAATTCAGATAACAGTAATGAGATTTTCCAGCACGGTTATAATCACACCACCAGCACCACCACCACCACCTCCAAAAAGCCATAAAACAATAAATTCATTACTGAAGCATCTCAGTGAATGGAGATGAAAACTGTGCAACAGCCCAGCATGGGATAGCTCCCCCAATCTCTGTTAGGCAAGCACTGACTAAAAGATAAGAACTGGATCAATTTCCTCGCATAAAATCGACTGTCTTAAAAACCCAAGGGGAAAAAAAATCACACTTGTTAGGCATCATTAAGAAAAGATTATCAGATTATATCCATCGGTAATAAAACTCTGAGCCACAGACCGAACACAGACCTGCAGGCTGGGGACAGAGCAGCCAAAATCCAGCCTCCCTGTGATTCCTGACCTCTTCTCCAACTCTGTGCAAAGCCCGCGGAGGTGAGACTTTCTTCGCTAAGACGAGCTTCGGCTATGTCCTAGTGATGGACAGTTCCTCTCTGCCAGGCCCCTGCAGCCTTGAGACCACATTCCCCAGAGATCCGGCAACGTTTCCCCATCCCAGGCAGCTGGGCATTCTCCTCTCCCAGAAGGAAGACGGAATCCCACCCAGATCACCCGTGAGCTGCGGCGAAGAGAAGCCGCTGGTCCCGAGGCGAGGGGCCTCGAGTCCGCAGATTCCCCTCAACATCTCTGGGAGTAAAGTTGGACTTAGCTGGGCTCCTGGCAAATAAAAGGGAGCCTGGAAAGGCAGCCATGCTCAGGCCCCCGTGAGGCCACTTCGGACCCCTCCACGCTGTGCTGGGCTGCCTCTGCCTTAATTTCCCGTCTGTTGCTTCTCCAGGCTCTGAGCCCCCTCCACAAAAGGGGGATGCGAAACTCAAAGGAGTTAGCAGGTGAACCCTGCAAACAGCAGGAGCTAAACCGAGGACACCAACCAGCCCAAGAAGGCAGCGAAGGTGGTTGAGGACAACACCCCCTCCCCCCGCCCCAGGCAGGGGTCGCGGGACATGGCGGGCGCCTTTCTGGTGGCTCCACGTCCTCCTTCCTCCCGAAGTCCCGGAGGCCCCGAGTCTGCCCTAACTCCAGCATCCGTCCTCCCTGAGCTGTGGCGGGGAAAACAAGGCAGGGGGCAGGGGGCAGGGGGCAGGGGCAGGCCCAGAGGGGTCTCGCCCCCGCCTTTGGGCCGGCCGAGGGGCTCCCTGGAGTCAGAGGAGGAACAATAGCGGACCCCTAGTCCCAGAAGCCACCCGGAGTCTCCCGCTCGCACCTCCCTCCCCACCTCCTCCAAGTTCAGCCTGGAGGCGGATTGGGCTCAGCAGCACGGACGCAGGGGGAGCGAGGCTCCGCGCGGGGTGAAGCAGGTGGGACCGGGCGCAGACTCCAGGGTGCACCTCCGGGTCTGCTCATTCATTCCCACCCGCGCTCTCTCCGCCGCAGCCCCTGCCCCGCGCCCCGCCCCAGCCGGCCTGCGAGTCGCAGAGGACCGGGGAAGAACCCTTCTCCTAACTTGGCCGGGTCCTCCCGCTCTACCCTGATCTCCACCTTCCTCCCCTTCCTCTTGTCCCCACATCTGCTCTCCGCAGACAGTTGGCGGCCGGCGGTGGACCAGGGAGAGGTGGCGGGATCCCGGCTGCAGCCTGCTCAGTCGCTCCGCCTGGGTGCAGTCCCCAGCGCCTCCCGCGCCCAAGCTCCAGACACAAAGGCGGGGACACGAGCCCGGGACCCCGCGCCGGGAGCCTCCCAACTCCGTGCCGCGAACTCACCCCATCAAGGCGGCGGCGACGCTCCCCGGACCCTGCTGGCTGCTCCACCACGCCCGCCGCTTCCCCAGGAAAACGCGGCCGCCGGGCTCGCTTCCTGCTCGGCTTCCTGTGCCGCTGTCCCTCCTCCTCCCCCGCTGCGGGGGTCAGTGGGCGCCGAGCTCCAGGGCTGGGCGGGCGGGGCGGGGGCAGCGGCAGCACCACCACGTGGCCGCCGGGCGCCGGCCCCCGCCGACCTGGATCCAGCGGGAGCGGGAAGGGAGGCGCTAATCATTCCCCTCCCATTCCACCCCGCGCGGCCCCAAATTCCGCGAGTCAGGTGACCTGGCCCCGGGCTCCGGCCCGGACCTGGGGGGGGGTGCTCCCCGCCCTCCAGCCCCCGGCGCATCCCCCGGGTCCGCGCGTCCCGGCTGTTCGTGGCTTGCTTTTAGTCTCCAGGGATCGTGGGACCCTTCTCCGCGGATCTGTTTCATCCTCTTAACCTGAAGTTAGTGGAAGCCCCCTGTACTCTGACCCCTGGGTTTAGGACGGATGAGATCCCAGATACTGTTTATTTCTGATTAACTTTCAAAGTCGTTTGTGGTAGTGGCGAGTGTTTCAAAGTCACGGATCCAAGCCCCTTCTAACCAGAATCTAAAAGGCTGTTTTCCAAAATCATTGAACAGAAAGTAAAGTAGAATGCGCTCACGTTCTCCGGACTGAACCAATTGGTTGGAGTGACTGTTTCCTAGCACTGTTTGGGTGGCAAGGCAAGACTACCACCGTTCAGTGCTGTTCTGCTCAGGAGTTAGAAAGGAGAAACCTACAGACTGAACTAACAGGCGAGATTGCGCATGGGAACGCCTTCAAAATAGTGTGTGGGAAGCCACGGGGTACAGGCTCACTGCCCCAGGTTCCTGACAGCTTCTCTCCCTATCCCAGCCCACTAAGGCCCGACCTTTGAATTACGATGGACTCCTCCATTAATTCCAAGGATTTCAAAGCTCTCTATCTACCCACTCATCTAATTTGGGCCGGCTTTTCCACGCATTCTAGTCATGCTAACCAGCTGTGACTTCAGTTCTATTCACCAAAGCTCCTCCCTTCTCCTCGTTAGCTCTGCCTCCTTTGCTCAGGGAAGAAAGCTTTCTAGAATAAATAACTGGTATTGAGTTTTTTCTGGGATCTACTGTAAGTCAATTGAACTTGAGGGTAAAAAGGCCGATTCCAACAAAATTGAAATTCATCCTAAATTTCAGCAGCATATTAACATTTATATGGCAGATTTTACCTGTTCCCTCCCCCTACTGCATCCCCTTCTCCTTCCTCCGTCTCCCTACTAGGTAACAACTTATCTCCCCTTTGACAGTTGAACTTGACAAACAAGGATCAAAAGCCTTGTAACCAGCTGCAGGGTCTTCACTTCCTACCATCATGCAGCAAAGGTTCCTTAGCCAAGTGTACACTCCCCTTCCTGTCCTTTATCCCTCTCTCAAACAAAGTCACACTGTAAAAGAAATGTGAACTGGCCAACATTCTTTTGGTTTAATGCTGGCAATTTCTACAATAGTGTTTCATTGTGATTCTTGTTAATGACATATTATAGGGTATTTAAGGGGAACATTACTGCCTGTGAGCTTTCTCCTCTATTTTTGCAGGTCAGTCTCGTTCAAGTAGGGGCAGCTGGGAGGATGGGATTTGATGCGTTACAGGTAGACAATGCTGTCTTGGAAATTCGACATGTGTGTATTCTGTAGGAACAGTTGACATTTTGAAGGAGTTAAAATATTAGACAACATTAAACAATGATTGTCTAACCTGGCACATCTGCCTTTGATTCATAGAGGTCCTGTTCCTCTTTTTTCTCCGTGCCAGCCACCTCCAAAGAGTCTACCAGCCTATCAACTCTTAGATTCCCATTGGTGGCTTGTGTATGATTCTCTGTGGTTTTTTTTTTTTTTTTTTTTTTGAGGGGGAGTCTGGCTCTGTTGCCCAGGCTGGAGTGGCGCTATCTTAGTTCACTGCAAGCTCCGCCTCCCACGTTCACGCTATTCTCCTGCCTCAGCCTCCCAAGTAGCTGGGACCACAGGTGCCCACCACCACGCCCGGCTAATTTTTTTGTATTTTTTTTAGTAGAGACGGAGTTTCACCGTGTTAGCCAGGATGGTCTCGATCTCCTGACCTCGTGATCCGCCCGTCTCGGCCTCCCAAAGTGCTGGGATTACAGGCGTGAGCCACCACACCCTGCCTTTTTTTTCTTTTTGAGACTGAGTCTTGCTCTGTTGCCCAGATTGTGCAATGTCATGATCGTGGCTCACTGCAACCTCCACCTCCCGGGTTCAAGTGATTCTCATGCCTCAGCCTCCTGAGTAGCTGGGATCACAGGCATGTGCCACCGCGCCTGGCTAATTTTTTGTATTTTTAGTAGAGATGGGGTTTCACTGTGTTAGCCAGGATGGTCTCGATCTCCTGGCCTCATGATCCACCCGCCTCGGCCTCCCAAAGTGCTAGGATTACAGGCGTAAGCCACCGCGCCCAGCCTGATTCTCCTTAGTTTATACTCCCACCTTCTAGTGTCAGCAAATCTAACTCTGGATGAGGGATCGTTGTGAAAGGATTCTTATTTTTTTTCCAGCGGTACCAAGATCCTTTTCCAGATCCCCACTTTTGAAATTCAAAGCAACTTTGTAGTCTGTAGACTGAGCATGGCAGCTGAAGTTCTGCCACCTGCAGGGGGATTAGTGGGGAAGTAGGAGGTTTAATAGCATCTTCTTATTGGTTGTGTTGCCCAGGCCTTTTAGAAATGCTAATTGGGTTCATTGGATACATTGAATACTGCCCTTTGATGACAGCCAGGACCGAGTGAAAGGGTTTGAGTTAAAGAAGCAAAAATAAAATGACCATCTAACCTGTGTGAAGTAGTAAAATCTTTTGGGAGGAGCAGTATGTTGTATTTCTTTATCCAAATAGCAAGATAACAGTGGTATAATGTGTAGTGCCATGAGAACCAAGAGCAAGGAGACTAGGTTTCCTGACCCATTTCTTTTACTTACTTGCCATTTGACCTTCACCAAGGGTTTTAACCTCCCCTGTTCCCCTTTCCTCATTGGTAAAAGGGAACATCAAACTACATGGCCTCCAAGATCTTTCTTTTCGTTTCTTTCGTTTTCTTTTTTCTCTCTTTCCTTCCCTCCCTCCCTCCCTCCCTCCCTTCCTTCCTTCCTTCCTTCCTTCCTTCCTCTCTCTCTTTCTCTCTCTCCTTTCTCTCTTTCTATGTCTCATTTTGGTGCCCAGGCTGGAGTGCAATGGCAAAATCATGGCTCACTGCAGCCTCAACCTCCGAGCTGAAGCGTTCCTCCCACCTCAGCCCCCAGCTCCCACCCCACTAGCTGGGACTACAGGTATGCACCACCATGCCTGGTTAATTTTTTTTTTTTTTTTTTGTACTTTTGGTAGAGACAGGGTTATGCCATGTTGCCCAGACTGGTCTCGAACTCCTGGGCTCAAGCAATCTGCCTGCCTCGACCTCCCAAAGTGCTGAGATTACAGGCTTGTGCCAACCATACCCGACCTTTTCCATTCTAACATCCTAAACCTAGTCTCTTACTTTGTAGGCCCTTCACAAGCAAAACTGCCCCGTCATTTCATGACGAAACATTGTTCTCTGATCACGCTAGCAGGTCAGACTTGTCAAACCAACACAACTGTAAACTCCAAAGAGGCTTGCCATGCAGGACTTCACAAGTGAAATTCATTGATTGAGTGGGCTCAATTTTTATTCTTGAGATTAAATGATATCATCCCTTTTTCCTTGCTCATCCTTCATCAATACCGGTTCTTTTTAGATTATGAGTATCTTGATTGCCCAAGTCTGAGGAACCAAAGCTAAGACTTGTTGGGATAACAAAAAACTGTCCCTGCAGGAAGAAGTAGAGAGATATCACACCAGAGCCAAAAAGTCATTCTCCACTTTATTTGGTGTTTGGTCAGGAGCTGACTGTACTTCTGGGTGTAGTTAGCGGCAGCATGATTTAGAGGAATGTGGAGGTACTGGACCCAGTCCAGATAATAGAATAAAAACGCAATAACACAATCAGAAAGTTGGAGGGAGACAATCTACCAAAAAAAGTTCAACCATTCATAGAAAAAACACTTTTTGTATTTTCCTGGGGATGTTTCCAAACAGAAGAACACTTTAACATAGGAAAATTAATAAAATAACCTTGACATTCCTTTTCATAATTAGTAAGACCATAGTAATGAAGTAACCCGCAAACACTAATTGGCTCATGGTTTTTCCACTTGCCAGGGAGTCAGCAGAGATTTCTCCAAGGGTGAGAGGCTACTACAATATTCTTCTCAGTGAGGTTGGGCATCTGTCGAGGAAACGAGGCTAAGATCTTTGGCAATAAATACATTCCAAAGACCTACATCAGTGCCCTGCTTGCAGACTGTGGCAGAGAAGCTAAGCATCTCAAACGCAGCATTATAAACCTGAGAAGGCTGTAAGACTGTCTGGTCCATTATCACACAGGAGGAATATAAATCCTTAGAACTGTGCTGGGCAGCATGTTAGCTGCTAGCCACACATGGTTACTGGACACTTGAAATGTTGCTAGTCTGAATTGTGATGTGCTGTAAATGCAATTCACACCAGATTTCAAAGGCTTAGTATTTTACAAAATGAAAAAATGCCTTACTAATAATTTTTATATCAGTCATTGAAATAATTTTGGGATGTATTGGATTAAATATATTCTCAACACTAATTTCACCTATTTCTTTTTTACTTTTAGAAATGTAGTTACTAGAAAATTTAAAAGTGTACATGGTTTACATATTTCTATTGGTTACTACTGCTATAGGAGCTAATATTAGCAGCTAACATATATTTAGCATCTATTCTATACTAAGTACTTTTCTAAGCCATGTATATATTAACTATGATGACTGTATAGTTAAATGTCTAATCTGGGACAATTTTAAGAATGAAAGAGAATGGGTAACTTCTAAGCCAGCCAGAACACTAGGACTAAAGGCATAAACTGGAACTGTCCTAAGCAAACTGGGATGCCAGGTCACCCTAATGTTAGGTTATTTAATCCATACATCAGCCCTGTAGGTGTAATTATCCCCTTGGGGCACAAGAGGAAACTGGAGCACAGAGAGATTAAGTAACTTGCCCAAAGCCACACAGCTAGTGAGTAGCAATGTTGGGATTTAAACTAGGGTAATCTGGCTCCAGAGGCATCATTCTTAACTGCTGTGCAACACTGTCTGCTTAAGAGCTGACACAGGATTGAAATTTTAGTAGGTGCAAGATTTTTCTTAATCCTCACAGCAACTTGGATGTAGTATTACCCTGTTTTCACAGGTGCAGAAACTGAGTTTCAAGTAGATCCAGCAACTTGCCTGAGTCATAAAACCAGAACGAGTGGAGCCAAGAATCTAAAGCGTGGATGTCTGACCAGAGTGGTCCTTTGAAACACTCCTCAGTATATTGTCTTCAGGCTGCCTCTATTTACAAACTCTGATATTGACCTCATTACTTCTCCCAGTTCCGCAGGCAGAAGACTGCTATGAGAGCACTTAGGACCCAGGTGACAGCAGCCTTGGAACAGGCAAACAAAAATGGAAAGCTAATCTTGGTGGCCGTCTCTTCTTCAAAAGGAACATTTTAAGATCCAAACAGCCATCAGTGTGGCCAAGTTGGTTGTTCGGCTGTGCATATCAGAAATTCCATAATATATTCTCCAATTACGGTGCTGGAGGAGGACATTATGAGGAAATCATGAATATCAAGAAGGCAGTTAATTGGTTATCAGAAGACTAAGAGAAGTGGCTTCCACAAAGCAGAGTCAGGATCAATAATGTGGCTTTTGGAGCCACAAGTACACCATGTGCAGCTTTTCTTGCTTCCTCTACAGTGTATCACAGTCTTGGCAGCCCATTTAGAATTGCCTGCTTTTAAAAATCACCAACTGCCTTGGCCCCCTACCCTAGGATACTTACTAGAGTGGTCTGGTGTGGGGCCCAGGCGTTGGTATTTTACACTCTCTCCCTAGATTATCATAAAATGGGGCCACTGTTTTATTGGTTGTCCCAGCCATGTCAGAGAATCTGGCTCTTAACTTTAGCATTGCAAGCAAAGGGAGATTAGGTAACAAGGGTGGCGTGGTTCTTGCCATGGACCTTGCAAAAGGTGATGCTCCAGAAAGATTTCTTGACAGAGTGATTCTAAACTGAGTTGCTATTTTTGTTGGTATCTCTCTGGTACATTTGTTTTCTATTATGGAGTTAAACCTGCCCTTCCGAGATTCCTGTTTTCTTCATTGAGGTCAATTTCTGCTTATGAGATACTTTGTGTTCTTTCTTTTTTTTTTTTTTTTTTTTTTTTGAGACGGAGTCTCGCTCTCTCGTCCAGGCTGGAGTGCAGTGGCCGGATCTCAGCTCACTGCAAGCTCCGCCTCCAGGGTTCACGCCATTCTCCTGCCTCAGCCTCCCGAGTAGCTGGGACTACAGGCGCCCGCCACCTTGCCCGGCTAGTTTTTTGTATTTTTTTAGTAGAGACGGGGTTTCACCATGTTAGCCAGGATGGTCTCGATCTCCTGACCTCGTGATCCGCCCGCCTCGGCCTCCCAAAGTGCTGGGATTACAGGCGTGAGCCACCGCGCCCGGCACTTTGTGTTCTTTCTTATCCAAATAGTGCACCCATAGTAAATCTGTGTACTACTGTTGCTGATGAGTTATTTCAAATCTATTAATGATTTCTTGTCTATGTTTTTCTTTTCCCTTTTTTTTTCTTTTTTCTTTTTTTTTTTTTTTTGAGATGGAGTCTCACTCTGTCACCCAGGCTGGAGTGCGATGGCACGATCTCGGCTCACTGCAACTTCCGACTCCTAGGTTCAAGCTACTCTCTCACCTCAGCCTCCCGAGTAGCTAGGGCTACAGGCATCCACCACCATGCCCGGTGAATTTTTGTATTTTTTTTAGTAGAGACAGGGGTTTCACCATATTGGCCAGGCTGGACTCGAACTCCTGACCTCGTGATTCACCTGCCTTGGCCTCCCAAAGCGCTAGGATTACAGACATGAACCACTGCGCCCGGCCTTTTTTTTTTTTTTTTGGATAAGGTCTTGTTCTGTCGCCCAGGCTGGAGTGCAGTGGTGCGACCTTGGCTTACTGCAACCCCAGGCTCAAGTGATCCTTTCACTTCAGCCTTCCCAGTAGCTGGGACTACAGGTACACACCACCACACCCGGCTTCGTTCATGTTTTTCAAAGGCTCTGTATCCATTTGGTTTCTGTTTTTCATTTTCATTCTTCCATTTTTTGTTTGCTTTCTTTAAAATCCTTAGTAGACTACATAGATTGCTTGTTGTTTTCAAAATCTATCTTTGTACTGTATGAGTTAACACTTCTTTCTTTTTTTCTTTTTCTTTTTTTTTTGAGATGGTCTCACTCTGTCACCCAAGCTGGAGCCCAGTGGCACACAACTCACTGCAGCCTCGACCTCCTGGGCTCAACTGATCCTCTTGCCTCAGCCTCCCAAGTAGCTGGGACCACAAGTGTGCGCCACCTTGTTCAGTTAAATTAGCTATTTTTTGTAGTGACAGGGTCTCACTATGTTGCCTAGGCTAGTCTCAAACTCCTGGGCTCAAGTGACTCTCCTGCCTTGGCCTCCGCAAGTACTAGGATTATAGGTATGAGCCACCACACTCAGCCGTGAACACATTTTTAAGAGACATTTTTCACAGCAGATTGGTCATGCTTAAGACATATGGTTGTACTACTGTGAAGACATGTATCTATATGTATAGTTTCTTTGGGGTTTTTTAGTTTAGTTTTGTTTTGTTTTGTTTTGTTTTTTGAGACAGAGTCTCACTCTGTCGCTGAGGCTGGAGTGCAGTGGGGCAATCTCAGCTTACTGCAACCTCTGCCTCCTGGGTTCAAGCGATTCTCCTGCCTCATCCTCCCGAGTAGCTGGGATTACAAGTGCACACCACAATGCCCAGCTAATTTTTGTATTTTAGTAGAGACAGCGTTTCACCACACTGGCCAGGCTGGTCTCAAACTCCTGACCTCAAGTGATCTGCCCACCTCAGCCTCCCAAAGTGCTGGGATTACAGGGGTGAGCCACTGTGCCCAGCCTACTGTGAAGGTATTGAACAACATTCCACAAGTTCTTTGTTTTGCTTTAATACAAACTTTTGTAACTATCCAGCTATGGACTTTAAGCAGGTTTCTCACATTCAGGATGAGAATTCTTCTATCTAAATTATTATTCTTTTTTTGCCTTCTCTTTCAAAAAGAGCCCTGTAGTTTCTTGTTTTAGACTTCTGTTTTGAGTTTCAGAATAAAAAGATGAAGGCTGTGAAAATGTGCTTGACTGTACCGTGACATGCCAGAACATGGAACCAGAAAAGAGGACAGGGATGGAACTGTGGGAGTCAGGGAGACCGCTGTGAAAATATTCCTTCCACATGAATAGCATTCCTTCTAAATGATTAGAGTTTAGAGTGGAAGGTCCCCAGAAGCCACCAGAAGCAGGAAGAGAGGCCACGCGACTTCCACTTGTGGATTCCTGGAAGGCTGAGAACAAAAAAGCCAAGAAGACACATTGACTTCAGGATAATAGACCACAAAAGTGGGGAGGGAAGATTCTGGTGTTAAGGATATACAGGTCCCTGTTGGCCAACCAGAGGGAGGTTTGTCCTTTCAGATTATGTAACAGGGAAGGGAATTCTGGAGGCCCTTGGAGAAGACCAGAAAACAAAGTAAGGTGGCACCAAGTGAGTCTAGGAAACTTGCCACCAAAAGAGCCTGGGATCAAGGTCAAAGAGAGGGTGGTAGAGGTCTGAGTGGGTCTTGTGTTTGCTTTGTGGGCTTCTGGGAAGTATTTTGAAATATTATTACTTAAACTGTGTGTCTTAAGAGGACACTCTCCATTTACATCCAACATAACATGCTCATAGGAACAAATGTAAATTATGAGAACATCCTGTGTGCTCCTTCTCATCTGGATTCTCCCTTCCTGACCACACTGCCTTCTGCTTCAAGTCTGGGCATGCTGATTTCATGTTTGTTTGAGAGGGATGTAAAATCATTAGAGTTTACAGTGGCATTTTGGAGAAATTTTTAAATGGTGTGAGTGAAACCAGTTCTGCAGAAGGTCAGTGAGAAGAAAGAAGGAACACCCAGGCAGGAGTTCTCCTAGCACGGCCTGGAGAGTGGGCTTCTACAGCCCCAAGCAGTTGTCAGCTACTGGGCAGCATTCATGGTGAATATCGTTTTTATCTTCTCTTTTAAAAAATATTGTACTTATTTATTAGTATTGTTATTATTTACTTTGTGAGACTTTGTTTGTTTCTATAGAGACGGGGGTCTCACTTTGCTGCCCACGCTTATCTTGAACTCCTGAGTGCAAGTGATCCTCCCACCTTGGCCTCCCAAAGTCTTGGGATTACAGACACGAGCACCTGTGTCTGGCCTAAAATGTATTTTTTATTAACTATGTTTTGAGACAGGGTCTTGCTATGTCACCCAGGCTGGTCTTGTACTCCTGTGCTCAATTGATCTTCCCACTTCAGCATCCCAAGTAGCTGCGACAACACACATGCACCACTGTGCCTGGCTCTTCTCTTTGTTTTTAAATATGGACTAAAGATAAAAAATGAAAGAATTTATTTTAAGAAGGGAAACGAGAAGTCCTCTATCACGTAGTAAACTTAAACCCTGGTTTCTCTATTTAGTAGCTGTGCTTTTGGGGGCAGATTACTTCATCTCCCTTGGCTTCATTTTCCTTATGAGCCAAATGGGGGTAACATTAGTACCGGCCTCTTGGGTTATTTTGGAGATTAAATAATTAACATATACGAAGCCTGTACAGTAGTGTCTGGCACAGATTAAGAACTAAATAAATAATATCAGTAAATATTACTAACATTGAGAAGCATAAGACAGTTGCAAAGTCTGAGAGGAAATAAGAGAGTGGTATCTATGGAAATTAATTCAACTGTCATTAAAAAGGTCATAGATTATAGATTAACATTTCTAGGATGCCATTTGCTAAGTCTTAAATGGAAACTTTATTTATTGACTGGCATGTAAGATACAGCATTGCACACACACACACAAAGAAATGTGAGATGTTCTTGACCCTCGAGGAGCTTCTGTCTTGTCTGGAGAGATTGGAGAGATGGCATATAAATATTCATGGACAGATGGTCAGCAAAAGAAGTCAGCAACTGACTTCATGTTGTTATCTAGATCTCTCTTTTTTTTTTTTTTTTTTTTTTTGAGATGGAGTCTTGCTCTGTTGCCTAGGCTGGAGTGCAGTGGCATAATCTTGGCTCACTGCAACCTCTAACTCCAAGGTTCAAGTGATTCTCATGACTCCACCTCCCCAGTAGCTGGGATTACAAGCACCCACCACCACACCCGGCTAGTTTTTGTATTTTAAGTAGAGGTAGGTTTTTGTCATGTTGGCCAGGCTGGTCTCGAACTCCTGACCTCAGGTGATCTACCAGCCTTGGCTTCCCAAAGTGTTGGGATTACAGGTGTGAGCCACCATGCCAAGCCAGCTATCTAGTCCTTTGGTGCTATTCTGCAGTTTTGCCAAGGTTTGTTGCCCAGCAAGCTATGCACTTGAAAATGTGAGGCATAGGAGAGTCTGTTCCAAGATGGCCAAATAAGAACAGCTCTGGTCTGCAGCTCCCAGTGTGATTGATGCAGAAGACAGGTGATTTCTGCATTTCCAACTGAGGTACCTGGTTCATCTCATTGGGACGGGTTGGACAGTGGGTGCAGCCCATGGAGGGCAAGCCAAAGCAGGGTGGGGCATTTCCTCACCTGGGAAGCACAAGGGGTCAGGGGATTTCCCTTTCCTAGCCAAGGGAAGCCATGACAGACTATACTTGGAAAAATGGGACACTCCCTCCCAAATACTGCGCTTTTCCAAGAGTCTTAGCAAATGGAACACCAGGAGATTATATCCCACACCTAGCTCAGCAGGTTTCACGCCCATGGAGCCTTGTTCACTGCTAGCATAGCAGTCTGAGATTGGCCTGCGAGGCAGCAGCCCAGCAGGGGGAAAGGCGTCTGCCATTGCTGAGGCTTGAGTAGGTAAACAAAGCAGCCAGGGAGGCTTGAAGTGGGCAGAGACCACCACAGCTCAGCAAGGCCTGCTGCCTCTGTAGACTCCACCTCTGGGGGCAGGCCATAGCTAAACAAAAAGCAGCAGAAACTTCTGCAGACTTAAACGTCCCTGTCTGACAGCTCTAAAGAGAGCAGTGATTCTCCCACCATGGTGTTTGAGCTTGGAGAACAGACAGACTGCCTCCACAAATGGGTCTCTGAACCGAGTGTAGCCTAACTGGGAGACACCTCCCAGTAGGGGCTGAGTGATGCCTCATACAGGTGGGTTCCCCTCTGGGACGAAGCTTCCAGGGGAAGGATCAGGCAGCAATAGCTGCTGTTCTGCAATATTTGCTGTTCTGCAGCCTCTGCTGGTGATACCCAGGCAAACAGGGTCTGGAGTGGACCTCCAGCAAACTCCAACAGACCTGCAGCTGAGGGACCTGACTGTTAGAAGGAAAACTACAAACAGAAAGGAATGGCATCAGCATCAACAAAAAGGACATCCACACCAAAACCCCATTTGTAGGTCACCATCATCAAACACCAAAGGTAGATAAAACTACAAAGATGGGAAGAAACCAGAGCAGAAAAGGTGAAGATTCTAAAAACCAGAGCACGTCTTCTCCTCCAAAGGATTGCAGCGCCTCACCAGCAAAGGAACAAAGCTGGATGGAGAACAACTTTGACTTGCTGACAAAAGTAGGCTTCAGAAGTTTGGTAATAACAAACTTCTCCAAGCTAAAGAAGGATGTTCAAATCCATTACAAGGAAGCTAAAAACCTTGAAAAAAAGATTAGATGAATGGCTAACTAGAATAAAGAGTGTAGAGAAGACCTTAAATGACCTGATGGAGCTGAAAACCATGGCATGAGAACTATGTGATGCGTGCACAAGCTTCAGTAGCCAATTCAATCAAGTGGAAGAAAGGGTATCAGTGATTGAAGATCAAATGAATGAAATAAAGCAAGAAGAGAAGTTTAGAGAAAAAAGAGTAAAAAGAAATAAACAAAGCCTCCAAGAAATATGGGAATATGTGAAAAGACCAAATCTACATTTAATTTGTGTACCTGAAAGTGATGGGGAGAATGGAACCAAGTTGGAAGACACTCTTTAGGATATCATCCAGGAAAACTTCCCCAACCTAGCAAGACAGTCCAACATTCAAATTCAGGAAATACAGAGAACACCACAAAGATACTCCTCGAGAAGAGCAACCCCAAGACACATAATTGTCAGATTCACCAAGGCTGAAATGAAGGAAAAAACATTAAGGGCAGACAGAGAGAAAGGTCGGGTTACCCACAAAGGGAAGCCCATCAGACTAACAGCAGAACTCTCGGCAGAAACTCTACAAGCCAGAAGAGAGTGGGGGCCAATATTCAACATTCTTAAAGAAAAGAATTTTCAACCCAGAATTTCATATCCAGCCAAACTAAGTTTCATAAGTGAAGGAGAAATAAAATCCTTTACAGACAAGCAAATTCTGAGAGATTTTGTCACCACCAGGCTTGCCTTAGAAGAGCTCCTAAAGGAAGCACTAAACATGGAAAGGAACAACCGGTACCAACCACTGCAAAAACATGCCAAATTGTAAAGACCATTGATGCTAGGAAGAAACTGCATCAACTAATGGGCAAAATAACCAGCTAACATCATAAAGACAGGATCAAATTCACACATAACAATATTAACCTTAAATGTCAATGGCCTGAATGCCCTAATTAAAAGACACAGACTGGCAAATTGGATAAAGAGTCAAGACCTGTCAGTGTGCTGTATTCAGGAGACCCATCTCACGTGCAGAGACACACATAGGCTCAAAATAAAGGGATGGAGGAAGATCTACCAAGCAAATGGAAAGTAAAAAAAAGCAGGAATTGCAATCCTACTCTCTGATAAAACCGATTTTAAACCAACAAAGATCAAAAGAGACAAAGAAGGCCATTACATAATGGTAAAGGGATCAATTAAACAAGAAGAGCTAACTATCCTAAATATATATGCACCCAATACAGGAGCACCCAGATTCATAAAGCAGGTACTTGGAGACCTACAAAGAGACTTAGACTCCCACACAATAATAATGGGAGACTTTAACATCACACTGTCAATATTAGATCAACGAAACAGAAGGTTAACAAGGATATCCAGGACTGGAACTCAGCTCTGCAACAAGCAGAACTAATAGACATCTACAGAACTCTCCACCCCAAATCAACGGAATATACATTCTTCTCAGTGCCACATCACACTTATTCCACAATTGACCACATAGTTGGAAGTAAAGCCCTCCTCAGCAAATGTCAAAGAACAGAAATCACAGCAAACTGTCTCTCAGACCACAGTGCAATCAAATTAGAACTCAGGATTAAGAAACTCACTCAAAACCGCACAACTACATGGAAGCGGAACAACCTGCTTCTGAATGACTACTGGGTACATAACAAAATGAAGTCAGAAATAAAGATGTTCTTTGAAACCAATGAGAACAAAGACACAACATACCAGAATCTCTGGGACACATTTAAAGCAGTATGCAGA
Source organism: Theropithecus gelada (assembly GCF_003255815.1). Lineage (NCBI taxonomy): Eukaryota > Metazoa > Chordata > Mammalia > Primates > Cercopithecidae > Theropithecus > Theropithecus gelada. The sequence goes on along the minus strand of NC_037673.1, from coordinate 34,226,804 downwards.
GGGAAATTTACAGCACTAAATGCTCACAAGAGAAAGCAGGAAAGATCTAAAATGAACATCCTAACATCACAATTAAAAGAACTAGAGAAGCAAGAGCAAACACATTCAAAAACTAGCAGAAAGCAAGAAATAACTAATATCAGAGCAAAACTGAAGGAGATAGAGACACGAACACACTTTTAAAAAAAAACAATGAATCCAGGAGCCGGTTTTTGTTTTTTTTTTAAAGATCAACAAAACTGATAGACTGCTAGCAAGACTAATAAAAAAGAAAAGAGGGCCGGGCGCGGTGGCTCAAGCCTGTAATCCCAGCACTTTGGGAGGCCGAGACGGGCGGATCACGAGGTCAGAAGATCGAGACCATCCTGGCTAACACGGTGAAACCCCGTCTCTACTAAAAAATACAAAAAACTAGCCGGGCAAGGTGGCGGGCGCCTGTAGTCCCAGCTACTCGGGAGGCTGAGGCAGGAGAATGGCGTAAAACCCGGGAGGCGGAGCTTGCAGTGAGCTGAGATCCGGCCACTGCACTCCAGCCCGGGCGACAGAGCCAGACTCCGTCTCAAAAAAAAAAAAAAAAAAAAAAAAAAAAGAAAAGAGAGAAGAATCAAATAGATGCAATAAAAAATGATAAAGTGGATATCACCACTGATCCCACAAAAATGCACACTACCATCAGAGAATACTATAAACACCTCTATGCAAATAAACTAGAAAATCTAGAAGAAATGGATACATTCCTGGACACATACACCCTCCCAAGTCTAAATCAGGAAGAAGTTGAATCCCTGGATAAACCAATAACAAGTTCTGAAATTGAGGCAGTAATTAATAGCCTACCAACCAAAAAAAGTCCAGGACCAGATGGATTCACAGCCGAATTCTACCAGAGGTACAAAGAGGAGCTGATACCATTCCTTCTGAAACTATTCCAATCAACAGAAAAAGAGGGAATCCTCCCTAACTCATTTTAGGAGGCCAGCATCATCCTGATACCAAAGCCTGACAGAGACACAACGAAAAAAGAGAATTTTAGACCAATATCCCTGATGAACATTGATGTGAAAATCCTCAGTAAAATACTGGCAAACCTAATTCAGCAGCACATCAAAAAGGTTATCCACCATGATCAAGTTGGCTTAATCCCTGGGATGCAAGGCTGGTTCAACATATGCAAATCAATAAATGTAATCCATCATATAAACAGAACCAATGACAAAAACCACATGATTATCTCAATAGATGCAGAAAAGGCTTTTGACAAAATTCAACAGCCCTTCATACTAACAACTTTCAATAAACTAGGTGTTGATGGAATGTATCTCAAAATAATAAGAGCTATTTATGACAAACCCACAGCCTATATCATACTGAATGGGCAAAAACCGGAAGCATTCCCTTTGAAAACTGGCAGAAGACAGGGATGCCCTCTCGCACCACTACTATTCAACATAATGTTGGAAGTTCTGGCTAGGGCAATCAGTCAAGAGAAAGAAATAAAGGGTATTCAAATAGGAAGTGAGGAAGTCAAATTGTCTCTCTTTGCAGATGACATGATTGCATATTAGAAAACCCCATTGTCTCAGCCCTAAATCTCCTTAAGCTGATAAGCAACTTCAGCAAAGTCTCAGAATACAAAATCAATGCCCAAAAATCACAAGCATTCCTATACACCAATAACAGACAAACAGAGAGCCAAATCATGGGTAAACTCCCATTCACAATTGCTACAAAGAGAAAATACCTAGGAATCCAAATTACAAGGGGTGTAAAAGACCTCTTTAAGGAGAACTACAAACCACTGCTCAATGAAATAAAAGAGGACACAAACAAACGGAAGAACATTCCACGCTCATGGATAGGAAGAATCAGTATCGTGAATACGGCCATACTGCCCAAGGTAATTTATAGATTCAGTGCCATCCCCATCAAACTACCAATGACTTTCTTCACAGAATTGGGAAAAAATACTTTAAAGTTCATATAGAACCATAAAAGAGCCCACATTGCTAAGACAATCCTAAGCCAAAAGAACAAAGCTGGAGGCATCACGCTACCTGACTTCAAACTATACCACAAGTCTACAGTAATCAAAACAGCATGATACTTGTACCAGAACAGATATATAGACCAATGGAACAGAACAGAGCCCTCAGAAATAACACCACACATCTACAACCATCTGATCTTTGACAAACCTGACAAAAACAAGAAATGGGGAAAGGATTCCCTATTTAATAAATGGTGCTGGGAAAACTGGCTAGCCATATGTAGAAAGTGAGTGCTCACTTGCTTGCCTTGTCAGGTGATCCAGTGAATGTTGGGACTGTCTTCATGAAGTATACACAGCTGGAAGGCAGAGGTTAAGGCACACATTAGGTAGGAAATGTGGAATGAATATATTTGCCCTTGGGAAAACCTAAGGAAGAAGTTTGACATCTAGAGCCTTGTTTAAGGAATCCTCCGAGGGAATTCATGAAAGAGAAAAAAATGAAATTTACTGAACTTACAGCTGGACAAAGTGTGTCAGAGGTGAGTGCCCCTAACGTGCTAAAAACACCTTCAATTTATATTGGACACAGTGAAAACACTGTACCTTTTCTGTTCCCAGTGAAGCTGCTCATCTAAGGAACTACTGTGAGTAGTAAATCTTTAAGACATTGGAGAAAAAAATAAACGCTTTTGGGTTGAAAAATGCAGAGGCAAACATAAACAGTGATGGGATGAGGGTGGAGAGGTCCACTGCACATCTACACTTCACCCTTTCCAAAGGGTTAGGTCATTGAAAAAGACACAGTCTAGAGGCAAATGGGAAAGCTTAGAGATGTTCAGAGTGGGCTCCTTTGGTATAGGTGAGACAAATGGGCAGATGTTTTTCTAATGAATCTGGCCTAAGGTGCTCAAATGATGTGAAAAGATCTGGAAGAAATTCAACGAATGAAAACAAAACAAATGAAACCAAATGAGCACAAATATTTGGATAGGCTGAACTCCTGAGGTGCAAGAGTATACAATTTGTATAATATTTAAGAGTTTGTTTTCTTTCAACCCCTCCTTTTTACTACTGCAGCCTTGTGTCGCTTATAAATAAAAGGAAGATATTGATGTTATACAATATGTACGTTTACTAAAATAGGATATATTTTTAGTCCTGGCAAATGATTTTGAAGGCCCTGAACATGTAGATACTACCCCAGGAGCAGGCATATCTGAGCATAGTGCATTCTTCTCCAGAGAGAATGCTTGGTACTTTTTCTTGGTTCAGTACAGAGTAGCTTGCATTTATACTAGCCTTCTTTAGAGTTAACAAAGTATTTTCACATCCTCTTATATTTTTACCCTCATAATTATAAAAAAAAAACCTAAGGCAATAATTACTACCTTGTTTTGCAGATTTGAAAAGCAGTTGCAGGGAGTGTTAGGTTTTTGTCTGCAGGCAAGAGTCAAAACTAGAACTCTGGTGTGTTTTTTTTTTTAATTTTATTTATTTATCTATTTGTTAATTTTTTTTTTTTTTTGAGAGGGTGTTTCGCTCTTGTTGCCTAGGCTGGAGTGCAATGATGCGATCTCGGCTCACTGCAACCTCTGCCTCCCAGGTTCAAGCAGTTCTCCTGTCTCAGTCTCCTGAGTAGCTGGGGTTACAGGCACCCACCACCATGCTTGGCTAATTTTTGGTATTTTTAGTAAAGAAGGGGTTTCACCATGTTAGCCAGACAGGTCTTGAACTCCTGACCTTAGATGATCCACCCATCTTGGCCTCCCAAAGTGCTGGGATTACAGGCACGATCCACTGCGCCTGGCAGAACTCTGGTTTTTTTGAGTCCTATCTTCAGGATCTATTTGCTACATGATATGGGTTGGCTCTGTGTTCCCACCCAAATCTCATCTCAAATTGTAATCCCCAGTTATCAAGGGATGGACTTGGTGGGTGGTGATTAGATCATGCGGACAGTTTCCCCCATGCTGTTTTCATGATAGTGAGTGAATTCTCACAAAATCTGATGGTTTTATCAGTGAATTTTCCCTACTTGCTCTCACATCTCTCTCTCTTTCTCTCTCTCTCTCTCTCTCTCTCTCTACTGCCTCCATGTAAGACATGCCTGCTTCCCCTTCCGCCAAGATTCTAAGTTTCCTGAGGCCTCCCCAGCCATGTGGAACTGTGAGCCAATGAAACCTCTTTTCTTTATAAATTACCCAGTCTCTTTATTTTTTTTATAACAATGTGAGAATGGACTAATACACTACAACAGACTATGTCCCTGGGTTATTGGAACCTCATTCACAGAAGCACAGCAGAAAGGAGGCACTGTGTACTCCTGAACTGAAGCAAGAACACAGTTGCTTCATACATGACTGATGAAGGTCTAAGTGGTTGCAGAAACTCCAGCCTCCAGAGCCTGAGAAAGCCTTCTGCCTCTGGCAACAGAGCTGGTGAAATTCTGAAAAAAATTCCCCTCCACAAACACAAAAAATTACTGAACAAGACACACCAAACATTTGGGCAAAGGCACAGCTACACTTCTAAGAAGTAAGTGAGATTCACAGGAAATAAAATGTTGCAACTCGGGTGGTGTGAAAACTCAGAAGCACAGGGCATCTGCTGATCCTGGGAACCTGGTTCTCTGTGGGAGAACTAGGGTAAAGGAAGAAGCTAGGGGTCCCAAATACCAACTCCCTCAAGCGAAAAGTTGGGTTAGGAAAATAAAATCCATCTTCTGGCAAAAGGAAGTAAAAAAGGAAATGTGTTTGTCTCAGGCATTGGTCAAAGGAATGAAAAACAAAAACAAAAATGAGACTTGCCTGAGAATTAATAATCCCAAGCCTATCCCCATGGATATTTAGTGCCTACACTACTTACATGGTCCAGGAAACACCAAGTAGAAAAATTATTTTTAATAGTAGGCCATGCCTGTAATCCCAGCACTTTGGGAGGGCAAGGTGGGAGAATCCCTTGAGCCCAGGAGTTTGAGACTAGCCTGGACTATGTGGCAAAACCCCATCTCCACAAAAAATAAAAAAATTTTTTAAAAAAATTAGTCATGCACGGTGGCATATGTCTGTAGTCCCAGCTATTCAGGAGGTTGAGGTGGGAGGATAGCTTGAGCCCTGGGAAGTTGAAGCTACAATGGGCAGAGGTTGTGCCACTGTATTCCAGCCTGGGTGACAGAGCAAGACTCTCTCTCAAAAAAAATTATTTAAAAAGTATTTCTAGTTCATAACACTCCAATACCTGCCGTTTGGCGGGAAGCACCTTCAACTCAGACTCTTCAAGATTCCTACATTTAAGAGGAACCTTACTTGAACAAAGAACAGAAAATTACAAACACAGGAGAAAATAAGCTCCCATAAAATAAACCACCACTCAGCACAATTTATGGGCAAAATTAGACCCCAAGAATTTTTTGGGCATAGTATTATCTAATAAAGAATGTAAAATAAGTATGCTTTAACTGTTTATGAAGTAACAGAGGGAATGATGGCTCTAAGGAATGAACAAAAGACCATCAGGAATAACTGCAGTTTTGAAAAGAACCAGATAGAGTTTCTAGAAATGTAAAATATAACAGTTAAAATATAAAATGTACTAGATGGATTAAATGGCAGATAAACTGCAACTGAAGAGAGAATTAGTGCTTTGGTTTGAATGTATCACCTCAAATTCATGTGTTAAAAACTCAGCCCCTACTCGGGAGGCTGAGGCAGGGGAATTGCTCAAACCCGAGAGGCAGAGATTACAGTGAGCTGAGATCGCGCCACTGCACTCCAGCCTGGCGACACAGTGAGACTCAAAACAACAACAACAACAACAACAACAACAACAACCTCAACCTTGAGTGCAACAGTGTTAGGAGGTAGGGCTTAGAAGAAGGTGTTTAGGTCATGTGTGCTTATCTGCCCTCATGAATGGATTAATGCCACTGTAAAAAAAGCTTACAGGAGTGGGTTTTCTCTCTTCTGCTCTTCCGCCATGTAAGGACAGAGAGTTCACTCCTTTTTGGGTCTTCCAACTTTCAGCATGTGATGATACAGCAAGAAGACCTTCATCAGACGCCAGGGCCTTGATCCTGGAACTTCCCAGCCTACAGAACTGGAGAAATAAATTATTTCTTTACTCAGCCTCAAGTATTCTGTAATAGCAGCCCAAATGGACTAAAATAATTAGTAAATTGGAAGAAAGGGCTGAATAATCAACTTTGTAATGCTGTACAGTGAGGCAAAGATATGGAAACTATGAAACTGAGGCTAACAGACAAAGGGGAAAAACTAGATGTTCAAAATGCATCTAACTGAAATTCCAGAAGGAGAGAATAGGCAGAAGGAAGTACAGGCAACACTCAAGTCATTATTGAAAAATATGAATGGAATACTATGAAGCCATAAGGATGAGTTCATGTCCTTTGCAGCGACATGGTTGAAGCTGGAAACCATCATTCTCAGCAAACTAACACAGGAACAGAAAACCAAACACCACATGTTCTCACTCATTAGTGGGAGTTGAACAGTGAGAACACATGGACACAGGGAGGGGAACATCACACACTGGGGCCTGTTGGGGGTTGGGGTAGGGGAGGGATAGCATTAGGAGAAATACCTAATGTAGATGATGGGTTGATGGATGCAGCAAACCACCATGGCACGTGTATACCTATGTAAAAAACCTGCATGTTCTATTCATGTATCCCAGAACTTAAAGTATAATAATAATTTTAAAAAACATGAATCCTCAGAATTGGGGCGAGATGTGATTTCTCAGATTGGAGAAGTACACCAAGTCATAGGCAAGACAAATAAAAACAAATGCGTTACTACAAACACTATAAGGAAACTTTAGAAAACTAAAGACACGGTGATCATGAAAAGAAGGAGAGAAAAATGGTGATATTTCCTAATAAAGAATAACAATTTACACACCAATCCTTTCAACAGGAGCAAGAAAATCCAGAATCCAAGGAAACAATTCAAAGTGCTGAAAAAATAAGTCACTCTGGAATTGTATACCCTGCTAAACTGTCATCCAGGACTAGCGGCAAAACAAAGACATTTTCAGAAGAATATAGGAAGATATCCTTATACTCTGGGAACTCCTTAGCTTCTTCAGAGGATCCTTTATACTTGTTTCTATCACACAAATCTCTATGGTTATAAAAATTATAGACAGTGCTGTGCTGACATTTGATGCCACTGGCAGCATCTTTAAAATTGTTTAGGCCGATGGGTCTCTGGAAAGAAATAGCTCGGTTAGATGATTCTGGGTGCTTATCTCTAAATTCTAGCTATTCATTTTGCTCTGTCTCCCCTTTTTAGAGTTTGTTTTCATTACTATTAATATTTTTTATTGTTTTGAGATGGAATTTTGCTCTTGTTGCCCAGGCTGGAGTGCAATGGCATGATCTCAGCTCACCACAACCTCCACATTTCAGGTTCAAGCAATTCTCCTACCTCACCTTCCCGAGTAGCTGGGACTACAGGCATGCGCCACCATGCCCGGCTAATTTTGTATTTTTAGTAGAGACGGGGTTTCTCCGTGTTGGTCAGGCTGGTCTCGAACTCCCGACCTCAGGTGATCCACCCACCTCAGCCTCACAAAGTGCTGGGATTACAGGCATGAACCACAGCACCTGGCCTAGAGTTTGGTTTTTTTTGATGATACATTAACACCACACACACACACACACACACACACACACAGTGTTGGGAAGGATCTGCTGGTGGAGATTTTTGTGAAGGGTAGGAAATTTAGGGCAATCATACTCAATATCTTTTGTTAATTTGTGGGCAGGGTGAAGAGAATCTATTTATTTATTTATTTATTTAGAGACAGGGTCTCACTCTGTTACCCAGGTGGGAGTGCAATGGCATGATCTCAGCTTACTGCAGCCTCAACCTCCCGGGCTTAAGCAGTCCCCCTACCTCAGCTTTCCTAGTAGTTGGGACTACAGGTGTGCACCATCAGGCGTGGCTATTTTTCCCCTTTTTTGTAGAGATGGGGTTTTGTCATGTTGCCCAGGCTGGTCTTGAACTCCTGGGCTCAAGAGATCTGCCGGCCTCGGCCTCCCAAAGTGCTGGGATTACAGGCGTGAGCCGCCATGCCCAGCCTCATTTATTTTTAATATGTGCCAAGAAGTCCATGTTATGGGTGAATTGTGTCCTTTTCCCAAATTTATATGTGGAAGCCTTAAACTCCGATACTTCAAAATGCAACTGTATTTAGATATAGGGCCTTTAAAGAGGTAATTAAGGTAAAATGAGGCCATTATGGTGGACCCGAATGCAATCCAACTAGCATTTTCATAAGAAGAGGAGATGAGAAAACCCAGAGAGACACCAGGGTACATGTGCATGGAGGAATATTCATATAAAGAGGCAGCAAGACGGTGGCCTTCTGCAAACCAAGGAGGGATGCCACAGAGGACACCAACCCTGCTGGCTTCTTGATCTTGGACCTGCAGCCTCCAGAACTGTGACAAAATCCGTTTCTGTTGTTTAAGACACCCAGTTCATGGTATGTTTGTCATAACAGCCGTAGCAAACTAAGACACTTCACTTTTCTCTTTTCAGGACGTACCTCCCCCTCCAATACTCATCTAAAAGTTCTGCTTTTTGTCACTGGATATAAAGTTTTCACTTTTCCAGGTGAAAATTCATTTTCTGAATAACTGGCATAAAGTGGTCCCGACAGACTGAGGTACTCCCTCTGGACTCCTCTAGGAGGCCCGAAAGCTACTTTGCACCAGCAAATCATCAATTATATTGGCTGCCTGGCCATCGCCAAGGCCACCCTGGGGCTGAGCCAGATCATTGAGTAAGATCTCCCTTTCTTTTCAAAGAATCACTCCTGTCCTTTTCTCACCCAGACTCCCTAAGAGCAGAAGATGAATTTTTCCAGCTGTGCAGTGACCTCTGCTCCTTGAACTATCCATGCCCCAGATGTTTACTTTTGTGGCTCCAGGGCCTGCATTGATTCCTAGGAGTGAGATGAAAAAGACGTTGAAAGCCTAGGCCAGACAGTTCCCTACCCCAGATATGGAAACTCTGGGAGACAAACATTTCTTATGCTGCAGCGATGTGAAGGAATGCAGAGGATTCCTACTGCATAGAGACAAAGGAAGAGCTTTGGTAGCCTTGAGAGCTGTAGAAAAATGTAAAGCGATGCAAAAATTTCGAAATGACTGAGTATTGTTTTAATGTTTTTGCTAGATGATTTTGGTCTCAATAGAGTTTTAAATGTTGAAGTTAGTGACATGCTTAATAGAATACTATAGCCTATCTCAAATTCTAGTGGTCTCTTTTTTGACAATAGTACTTGGAACCTGTGGTTTCTCGAGGTACCCCAGGTGGTGAGATTCAGGAAAGGGGCCCCTCATTCTTGTTTAATTTCCATAGATCCAGTACTACTCGGGATTCGAACTATGGTCCTGATTCCTAAACTAGTACTTCTCCTCCTAACTGAAGTACTTAAAGTTAATACCTTTATTATTAACTGTAAATAAATACAAAGTTCGCACAAATATTCAGTGCCTACCCCTGTAGAGGATTATACAGTCACTCTGTTGAGTTGAAATGTAGCCATAGTCTTCCTTTGGGCAAGAAAATGTGAACAGAAGTGATGTGTGTCTCTTCCAGGTAAAAGCTTTAAAAGTTCTGTGTACGATTCACGGTGGTCTCCATTCCCAACCTCATTTTTGGAAATCATAGAAGTAGAGCAGAGATGGGCTTCCATCAGTCTTGGGTTCCTCAGTGACTACAATGTGAAGAGTCATTGCCAATCCACATGGGAAATGTAATGTGAGCAGGAGATGAACTTGGCCTTTTAAGCTGTTGAGATTTTCAAGTGGTTTGTTACTGGAGCAGAACCTAGCCTATCTTGACTAGTAATACAATAAATAGACTTTTAAACAATTTAAATACACTCATTAAACTTTTAAACAATTTAAATAAAAAGATTTTTTATTTAAAATTGTTTTCTGCCAGGCACAGTGGCTCATGCCTGTAATCCCAGCAGTTTGGGAGGCTGAGGTGGATTGATTACCTGAGGTCAGGAGTTCGAGACCAGCCTGACCAACACACTGAAGCCCCGTCTCTACTAAAAAGACAAAAATTATCTGGATGTGGTGGCAGGTGCCTGTAATCCCAGCTACTTGGGAGGCTGAGGTAGGAGAATCGCTTGAGCCTGGGAGGCAGAGGTTGCAGTGAGTCGAGATTTCACTATTGCATTCCAGCCTGGCCGACAGAGTAAGACTCTGTCTCAAAAAAAAAAAAAAAAAAAAAAAACACCATTGTTTTCTGAGAGATAGTGCATATTAATGTAGGGTACTAAACAGGTTTGAATGAGGAAGAGGCACTAGACCCTTTATTTCCAACAGCTCACCAACTGGGGTTCTCACAGTTTCAGTTCAGCTCTCCTGGGGTGAGACTGGGTGAGGGTTAGCAAATTTTTTTCTAAAAGGGCCAGATATTAAACATTTTCAAATTGCAGATCATGTGGCTCTGATGCAACACTGAATTCTGTCACTGGATCTCAAAGTGGCCATAGATAATGAGTAAACTAATGGATGTGGCAGTGTTCCAATAAAACTTTATTTATCAAAATTTATCTATGCTTTGGATCTGGGGCATGAAGACCCAAATCTGACCTCTCAGATCTCCAAACCCCTACCAACCATACTAGAGGAACTGAGTCAGGTTGTCTAATGTTATTCACATGTTCATTCATTCATCTATTCTTTCCTTCAACAATGATACTGACAGCATTCTATGTTCTAGCCAGTGTGATATGCCATGGGGACAGAGTGGGAAACAAAACTGACAAGGTGTCTCAGTCTGCTCCTGCTGCAATAACAAAATACCTTGGATATGTAATTGATAAACAGCAGAAATTTATTTCTCGTGATTCTGGAGGCTGGAAAGTCTAAGATCAAGGTGCCAGCAGATTTAGTGTCTGGTGCCAGGGCTGCTCTCTGCTTGCAAAAGGGCACCTTGCTGTGTCTTCGCTTGGCAGAAGAAATGGAAGTGCAAAAGGGACTAACTAGTTCCCTCAAGCCCTTTTATAAGGGCACTAATCTCATGCACGAGGAAAGAGCCCTTACAACCTGATCTCTGTCTCATAGCCTCACCCCCTAATACTGTTGCACAGGGGATTAAGCTTGTATTAGTCTGTTCTCATGCTGCTAAAAAGACATACCTGAGACTGGGTAATTTACAAAGGAAAGAGGTTTAACTGACTCACAGTTCCACATGGCTGAGGAGGCCTCACAATCACTGTGGAAGGCAAATGAGGAGCAAAGTCACGTCTTACATGGTGGCAGGCAATAGAACTTGGGCAGGGAACTCCCGTTTATAAAACCATCAGATCTCATGAGACTTATTAACTACCACAAGAACTGTATGGGAGAACCAACTCCATGATTCAATTATCTCCACCTGGCCCTGCCCTTGACACATGGGGATTATTACAATTCAAGGTGAGATTTGGGTGGGGATGCAGCCAAACCACATCAAAGCTTCAACATAAATTTTGGAGGGACACAAACATTCAAATCATAGCACAAGGTCAATGCTCTCATGTGATTTAGAGAAAAGTACAGAGAGATACAATAAAGAAATAGACAAGATAATTTTTAATAATGATAAGTGCTGTGAATAAAATAAAACAGTTTAATGTAATGGAAGAACATTAGAAAGAGTGTCGTGAAAGGGTTTTTTGAAGAGGTGACACTTGAGCTGAGACTTTCAGGGCCAGCTAGATAAGCAGGACGGGGGGATTCTAGGCTCTTTTCCTTCATCCTAAAGCCTGCTTTGTGGTGTCTGAAATTCCTTTCCCAAAATTGGAAGAAACAGACTTAAAATGCAAAACATGGTGGAGGTCACATTTTAGTGTGAATGAACTTTGTCTGATCTGTAATTGGCCAATCCATTCATCAGTGTGAATGACGGGTTATCATACTCTGCTTTGACTGGGGAGGTGGGGAGAGGAGGGCAGTGATAGGGCTTATGTTAATACTGGTTACAAGCATAGCTCATCAGTGGCCTCCATTGCCTCTTTGCATTCTCTGCTCCTAGCCAGAGTTTCAGGGAGCCTACCACAGTATCTGATGAGTGAAAGAGCAGCAAAGAGAATTTGAGAAAGGATACAGATATTTCTCTGCTGAGGGAGGAAGAACTCCCAAAGAGGAGCTTGGTAAGAGAGGGACGCTTTGCAAATATGCATCCCTTTAAAATGTTCTTTCTGGTTCTGTGTGGTGGCTCATGCCTGTAATCCCAGTGCTTTGGGACATGGAAGTGAGAGGATTGCTTAAGGCCAGTAACTTGAGACCAGCCTGGGCAACATGGCAAGAACCCATATCTATAAAAAAATTTAAAATTAACTGGGCATAATGGTGTACACCCATAGTCCCTGCTACCTGGGAAGCTGAGGTGGAAGGATCGCTTGAGTTCAAGGCTGCAGTGAACTATGATTATGCCACTGCACTCTAGCTCCATGACAGAGCAAGACCCTGTGTCTTAAAAAAAAAAGTAAATTAAATTAAATTAAAAATAAAATGTTCTTTCCTACCCTTAGGCTGTTTTGCTTGCAGAGTTTATATCAAAATCTTGTTTGGTTGTCTGTTTTTACAAAATTCAGTTCCCAGACATCAGCTAATTAAGATCTTACTGCTCTTATTTTTAATCCTATGCAGCTAGGTACTTAGTAAATGCTCAATAAATGCGTGCCACTTAATCTCTCTACTTGGTAATTATGCTCTAGAAATAGCAGGAAATTATTGAGTTGCATTATTACTTTCCTCTCCACTATGGGCTTTTATGCCTCACAAATATTTATGGTTAACCAAAGAAAAGGAGAATCTAATGTGAGTTTTTTGGTTTTCTCTGAGTGTATTTTAAAAGTCTGTGTAAATGCCTGTGAAAGAAAGATATTTGATTAAAGGGTTTTGCTTGGAAAAATAAGGAGAAAATTTTTTTCATAGGGTCTCATTCACTTTCCACAAATGTTATCACTCTGAACTATAGGAAGAAACAGCTGCAATTGATATTTTGGTCAACCGCTAAGGGAGGGACCAGATTTTGGATAAAGAATTCCTGTCTTCTCTCAAATCCTTGCTAGCTGGGATGAGGAGGCCTGCCATTTACTTATGGAGCAAAGGGCTTTTTGAGAGTCTGAGCCTTTCCTGAGACTTGATGCTTCTAATGTTACAGGCTGGCTTGTTCTGGAAAACATGGATTGTTTGTATCTACTGAGAACATTGAACATGCTGCTCATTCTTTCGTAACTGTTACAAATTAATTGTCACAGAGCCTCTATTTCTATTGTGATCCTTTTCCAGTCACTCTCCCCACCCTCCATACGGGTCAGGAAGTTAACCTTTGCTCTGTAAAAATTATTTTTAGGAAATCACATTTAAACAGTTCAGAGACAAGCTATCACAAGGTGATAGCAAGGATGACAAATTCTGGCTCTGTGACTTTCAAACCCAGTGGCACCACTTGCTGGTTATGGGACCCTGAGCAAGCCAATTAGCCTATCTGAGCCTCAGTTTCTCATCTGTATAATGGGGCCAATAAGAGCACATGGTTCATTAGAGGTTTGTAAGGACTACGTGAGGGAATGCAAATAAAGCAGTCAGCCCAGTGCCCAACACATAGAAAGCCTTCTGGGCATGTTGCAATAGTTCCAATCTATTACTGATCATCAACTGTACCACACTGGATGAAATATCTTTAGGAAGGAGATTATGTTTCCTTTTTTCCTTTCTAAAACACAAGAGTTAATGAACGTGAAACGCTGTGGCTGAAGGGCAATTTAGGAAAGGAAAAAAATCTCTGGATCTCATCATTCTAAACCTCTAAATTTTATCCGCACTTTTCTAAAACTACTGTTAAATCACTTGGCATTTCAGTTGTAGCAGATATGCAATATTTTAAAAAGCAGAGAGGTTACCAAATGGATTCTGTTACATATTTACATGTAATGTACAGAGAGAAAACCTTTGTTCCTTTTTAGAGGTTTGGTTATCTTCCTGGTTTATAAATCAATTTCCTTTTCCTATTCAAACCCAAACAGTTCACATTCCTGCATAACTTTATGGTTACTGGTTTCTCTGTGGAAACAACCACGTAGGAAGTGGTATTTCCCAGCCTAAGAGCTTCACATTCAGTTTTCTTGGCAAGATGAGAGGAGGGTGTTTCAGGTCCATAAACCCCATAATTTTATCATGATCATCAGATAATAAGGATAATAACAGAGTTGTAAAACTTCAGATGTTGAAGAACATTAGATTCCATCAAGGCCAACCCCCTCATTTTACAGATGAGTAGGTACCTTATCCTCGAACCATGTTTTACTGTCCTAAAAGGGTTTTTACACAAATTATACAATTTCCCTTGCCAGCAACCCTTTTGAGGTTGTGAGAGGGTAGGTATTAGCCACCTCTATTTTGTAGATGAAAAAACTGAGGCTTTGGGAGAGTAAATGACCTGTTCATATTATGGAAGGAATCAGTTTCAAGCTTCCAATTGCCTTGACAGTTCTCTTCATTGCAGCTTGCTACATTGCAGGACTTTGTGTGCCTACTGGGAACATAGATCTAGACCTCAGGTCTCCCAGGCTTGATACCTTTGGTCTTTGAAACTCTGTCATGTGCAGAATAAGATCCCAACTCCTCAACATGGGACATGAGGCCCTTATGCTTGGCCTTTGCCCCTCTCTTCAGTCTCATCATCTACCACGCCTAGTTTCCACTTTTTGCTTTAGGGACTCTAAGTGCCTTGGTATTTTCTTGAAACACCCTTCTAGCTACTTTTTCACCCCAACCAATTTCCTTTAAGAATGAACTTGGCCAGGCATGGTGGCTCATGCCTATAATCCTAGCAGTTTGGGAGACCGATGTGGGTAGATCACCTGAGGTCAGGAGTTTGAGACCAGCCTGGCCAACATAACAAAACCCTGTCTCTACTAAAAATACAAAATTTAGCCAGGTGTGGTGGTGGGCACATGTAATCCCAACTACTCGGGAGGCTGAGCAGGAGAATTGCTTGAACATGGGGGCAGAGGTCGTAGTGAGCTGAAATCATGCTGAGATCGCGCCACTTCACTCCAGCCTGGCATAAAGAGGGAGACTCTATCTCAAAAAAAAAAAAAAAAAAAAAGAATGAACTTGAGATAATCATCTTTTTTTTTTTTTTTCCTCTTTTGTAATAACGCTTAGCTTAAAAACACCAACACAGAACCTGGGGGAGGGGCAGGACTGTAAAAACAAAACAAGAAAAATACAAACCCATTGTACAGAGGTACAGGTGTCTTCTTTCTTTATATCCTTATTCTATAAACTTTTTTTCTATTAAGAACAATTTTTTAAAACTTTTAAAGCTTTTTTTTTTTGTTTGTTAAAAACAAAGACACAAACACACACATTAATCTAGGCCTACACAGGGTCAGGATCATCAATATCACTGTCTTCCATCTCCACATCTTGCCTGACTGGAAGGTCTTCTGGGACAATAACATGCATGGAGCTATCATCTCCTATGATAACAATGCCTTCTTCTGGAATCCCTCCTGAAGGAACTGCCTAAGGCTGTTTTGCAGTTAACTTATTTTTTTTTTAAATAAATAGGACGAGTACACTCTAAAATAACAATAAAAAGTGTAGTATAGTGAATACATAAACCAGTAACATAGTTGTTTATTATATTGTCAAATATTATGGTATTGTGCACTGTATAGAAATGTGTGTGCTCTACTTTTGTATGACTGGCAGCAAAGTAGGTTTGTTTATACCAGCAACACCACAAACCCATGAGTAATGTGTTGTGCTAGATGTTACGGCAGCTATGACATCATCAGTTGACAGGAATTTCCCAGCTCCATTATATCTTTCGGGAGCACTGTCATATATGTGGTCCATCATTGACTGTAATGTTATTACGTGATGCCTGACTGTATGATTTTACACAAACCTGATTGTTCCAGAGGTGACCATTTTCTCCCAAGACAGAATACCAAAGAGATGTGTAGATCTAAGAAGACAAGAGAGGCCATGTGGCTCCAGAGACACCAAGAGGGAAATAAACATAGAAAAGAGTTGCCATTGTTCTTGATAACTTTACATTACCTGGTTCCAAACTCTAGTAAAGCTTCCATGAGCTATGCCTGTATAATCCACAAATTGCCCCTCTGGCAGTGGCGTGCCGGTAAAACAGCTCTTAAAAAGCAAACAAACAACAAAGCCTTGATTTGTAGCACTTGCCAGTTTCCAAGATGTAAATGCTCCCCCCATGACCTGTTTTACATTATTGTAACATCACCACATGTAGATTTGTGTACATATACTCATCTTTTGTGAGCTTGCATGAGCTGACTCTAGCACACCACTGCCTTCGGTTTAAGCTAAAGTGGGTGGGTTTCTGTCCCTTGACCCAAATGTTGCAGTATGTCAAATTAAGACACCATTGATTGACTGTTTTATCACCAGAAAAGAAAAGCACCACTCTGCCCATTAAACTGTGATATAATGCTTTAAGAACAGTTCTGTGTCGTGCATGAAATTAGTGCCACCAGCCTTTGCTCATTTGATAATTTCCCGTGTATGTTCCTTTGGGTTGGGCAACTTTCCTGCCTTTAGCTGTGTTGCTTAGTGTGTAATAGACAATTCTTTTTTTTGGTATCTTAGGAACAAAATATAACACAGCTTCACATACTTATGGGTATCTTCTCTTCTTGATTCTATTAAAATACTTGTGACAAATACACAACTCTGGTCATTCCTCCATAAATACCTGCTTTCTTAATATCCAGTGCAAGTTCCTTTATTCCTACGCTTTTCTGTGTATACTTTTTTTTTTTTTGCTGTAACACCAAACTATATGTAACATCTTTGAAGACATTTTAAATGGCAATTAAACTCCACTTGTGTAGTACTAGTGTTGCAAATAACTCAAGTGAATTGATGACAAAATGACGAAATTTACCTGTGTGCAGGTAATGAGAATCAGAGCTATAACAAGTCTCTATTGATTATGGGATGAATCCTAGTTTTAGAGATGTTACAATGTGGAAAAGAAAGTGCATCTCATAATCGGTGAAATATGGTAATCTCTGCTACGGAAAATACCTTGACTCAGCTATCACCTCCTCCAGGGACCCTTTCCTAACAATCTTCTAGCACTCCCTCTGAGTTGGGCTCAGTTCCCCACCTTGTGTTCCTGTAGCTTCCTGTGCATATCTGTATCTTCCCACTTACCATGTGGTGTCCTAATTACCTGTTTACCTGAGGAATGTATCTTGGAGAACTCTTTGGGTCCACAGTGTCTGGAGCTGTGCCTGGCACATCACATCGGTCCTCAGTAAATGCTTGCTTAATGATTGACTTGTGAATCCTACGAGAGATGAATGATCTTTCACTTTCAGACCAGCAGTGTGTACACTTCTGAGTAGGACAAACCCTGTCTGTCCAGGGCCTCTTCTGCAGCCAGCCACTCTTAGACCATGCCTACCAATAAAATTAAAACACTGGAGTCCGCTGTTCCTCTTATTTATACTCTCCCCTATAACCTTCACCGTAGTTCAGGCTGCTATAACAAAAATTCCATAGAACCAGTGGCTTAACAACAAAAATATATTTTTCACAGTTTTTGAGGCTAGAAAGTCCAACATCAAGGTGCTGGCCAATTTGGTTCCTGGTGAGGGCTCTCTTCCTCGTTTGCAGAGGGCCGCCTTCTTGCTGTTTCCTCATGTGACAGAGAAACAGATTATTTCTCTCATATCTCTTATTTAAAAAAAAAAAAAATTGGCCAGGCACAGTGGCTCACGTTTGTAATCCCAGCACTTTGGGAGGCTGAGGCGAGCGGATCACAAGGTCAAGAGATCGAGACCATCCTGGCCGACATGGTGAAACCCCGTCTCTACTAAAAATACAAAAATTAGCTGGGTGTGGTGTCAGGCTCCTGTAATCCCAGCTACTTGGGAGGCTGAGTTGGGAGAATCGCTTGAACCCGGGAGGCGGAGGTTGCAGTGAGCCGAGATCACACCATTGTACTCCAGCCTGGTGATAGAGTAAGACTCCGTCTCAAAAAAAAAAATAAATAAAATAAATAAATAAAATAAAAATAAATAAAAAAATAAACGATTGATTATATATTAGTTGTACATATTCATATGTCCTCTTTTTAAGACAGGGTCTCACTCTGTCACCCAGGCTGGAGTGCAGTGGTGTGATCAGGGCTCACTGCAGTCTCAACTTCCCAGATTCAAGTGATCCTCCCACCTTAGTTTCCCAAGTAGCTAGGACCACAGGCACATGCCACCACACTCAGCTAACTCTTTTTTTTTTTTTTTTTTTTGAAACGGAGTCTGACTCTGTTGCCAGGCTGGAGTGCAGTGGCGCTATCTTGGCTCACTGCAACCTCTGACTCCCTGGTTCAAGCGATTTTCCTGCCTCAGGCTCCTGAGTAGCTGGGATTACAGGCATGTGCCACCACACCCAGCTAATTTTTGTATTTTTAGTAGAGATGGGGTTTCACCACGTTGGCCAGGATGGTCTCGATCTCCTGATATCGTGATCTGCCAGCCTTAGCCTCCCAAAGTGCTGGGATTACAGGTATGAACTACCACACCCGGCCAAAAAAATTTCTTTATAGAGAGGAGGGTCTCACAATGTTTGCTCAGGCTGGTCTTCAAATCTTGGGCTTAAGTGATCCTCCCACCTCAGCCTCCTGAAGTGCTGGGATTCCAGGTATGAGTCACTGCACCCGGCCTCATGTCTCTTCTTATAAGGGAACTAATCCCATCATGAGGGCTCATCCTTCACAACCTAATTACCTCCCAAAGGCCCCACCTCCTAATAGTATCACATTGGGAATTAAAGCTTTCAATTTATCGACTTCGTGGAGACACAAACATTCAGTCCACAGCACCCATGATGTGAGAAACCAAGTCAAATTAAAATTATAATGGGTAATAATAGCATTGAGATGTACTCCTCCCAGATAGCTCATGACATTTTAGGAGGAAGTTCGAATGAGCGAACTCACAGAAAAGAGCCTTGGGAAGAATTGCAGGCTGCCGAGAGAAATTCTAGAGCCAGTATGCTCTTTCATAAATGGTTGCCTGGGTTCCCTTTATGCTCTCATTTGGGGCCACGATGTACCAAGTCAAGTTGTGAGAAAAGCCTGGATCGTCTTGGGGCTTCCAATCTTCCCCGTTGGGCTCATTTGTTCCATTTTACATGTTTGGGTTGGGCAAGGGACCAGCATTCTGAAAATGAAGGTGGGTCTTCCCCAACCTGTGAGGGAGGCCCGAGAGGAAAGCAAGTTTCTCATTCTCAAAACGCAACTCAAGTCACCTGATACCTTTCGTGTTTATGTTTTCCTTACCTGAGGAAACTACTCAATCTCTTCTGGATCTTAAGTCTTACTTTCCTTCATGAGGGTATCTCATTTCCCTCTATTTATTTTCAAAATCTCCAAAAATAAAAGTTACTTCTAATACTCTCTTTTCTCACAACATTCTTCCTCCACACATTGCTTTAACTTCCATGGTCTAACCTAACATAGAAAAGTTGAAGAAGGAAATAACAGTTTTCGGTATCAATTAAACAAACAGCAATTTTAAAAATTACAATAAAGATGTTCTGGTTTTGGTAACTTGCACCCTAAAATATTGGAAGGCATATCAAAGGATTGGAAAGTGGGGTTCAGTCCAACTGCTGATGTCTGGGATTTAATGCTCAGACAGAGGTGGGTGGGGGGACCTCTTCCCTGCTTTGCAAAGCAGAAATAATTCTCTGGTAACTCTTCTACAGGGAGGCTCTGTGGATAAGAAACCTCAAGAATGAAACACTTAATTATAACCAAACATGGAGCAAACAAAGAAACAAGAACTGAGTTGGGCTGTTTTATATGAATCCTGCCTACGAAAGGAGATAGCTTCTTCCAAGTTTTGTAAGAGATCAGTGACAAGCTGGAATTTTTCATTTCTGGGCTCAGTGAGAAGTTACATTTACAGAACCAACTTCATTTATGTTTTAAAAGCAAATAAGTTTAGGCTTACCACCCTGGTGAGCTTTGAGGCTGTTGAATGTTCTGGGAGTTTTCATATTGATAGAATTTCGTGACTGGGGAAAAAATATTACAGTCATTTTCCTAACTCTAATAGTTTCCATCCCTAACCTCAAAAGGGAAGGTAAAAAATGATGAATGGGTGTGATGAGGACATTGTTCCTGAGCCTTTGTTAGCAATGCTGTGAGTTGTGCCAACGGCAGGGACCCAGGGAAGGGTTGGTGCTCAGTCTCCTCACTCTTTAACCTTGAACTCCTTTGTGTGACCACTTGTGTATGTCAGGACTTGATACAACCTGCAGATGTGGAAAAGGGTATTCTTTTATTTTGTATAAGTCACCTAGTTCATATAAGAAAGTAATGTTTCCTTGGCACTATAATTATAATTCTGATGTGTATCAGGTGTCTAGTAGGAGCCAGGCACTTGACAACTGTTATTTATAATCCGTATGACTCCCATTACACAGATGTGGAAACTGAGGCTGAAAGAATTCAAATGACTTGACCAAAACAATAGTTCTAGAATACAGCTGAGCCAGACTTTGGGCAAATCCCTCTCTGACTCCAACACCTACGTTCTTTTATCATGCTATGTTGTCCAGGAAACTTGCCAGCCTATAGTGAAATAAGCTTTAGGTAAAGTATATTTAAAACACAGAAATGAGGCTAGGTGCAGTGGCTCATGCGTGTAATTTCAGCACTTTGGAAGGCCAAGGTGGGCAGATCACTTGAGGTCAGAAGTTTGAGACCAGCCTGGCTAACATGGTGAAACCTTGTCTCTACTAAAATTACAAAAATTAGCTGGACATGATGGCAGGTGCCTGTAATTTCAGCTACTCTGGAGGCTGAAGCAGGAGAATCACTTGAACCTAGGAGGCAGAGGTTGCAGCGTACTGAGATGGCGCCACTGCACTCCAGCCTGGGTGACAGAGTGAGACTCCGCCTCAGAAAACCAAAACAAAACAACACAAAAAAACCAGAAATGAGGCCAGGTGCACTGGCTTATGCCTGTAATCCCAGTACTTTAAGAGGCAAAGATGGGAAGATCACTTGAGGCCAGGAGTTCAAGACCTCTCTGGGCAACAAAGCGACACCTTGTCTCTACAAAATAAAAAGTAAAAAGAAATGAATGAGAAGTTTAGAATTCTACCTGACAAATCTTCCCACAGTGTCTCTGGGGAGTCTACAAACCAGTAAAAATAAATTCAAGTTAATTACAAAGGAAAAATGGAGGTAATATTAGAGGTGCAATCACTTCTGGGTGGATTCAAATAATCTGCATTTCTAGAACCTGCCATTGTTCACCCCCACTCACGCCCTCCACCCCATGACACTGTGCAGAGGCCCCTCACGTTGGTGCCAATCTACACACTGACCTCAGAACCTGACACTGAGGATCTCCAGCCTGGAGTTTCCACCATGCTCCACTCTCTGACCCCTGGGTTTCTAAATTTTTTTACCCTGGAAAAATGCTGAAACTGTAGCCACATTTTATCCATCATTCCCATTCATGGCTTTTCTTAGCAATCACTGGCCAGCCTCTTCTCGATACACACTCCCAACATGACACAGTTTCTGGGAAATTGTCAGGAAAAGGTTGGGTATTCCTGCAGTGGAGTCTTTGAGTCACAGGCTGGGCGGCCAGTACAGAGCACGAGAGATTCAAATAGGCTAATGGCTTCAGCACAGAGCAGATTTCCGGTGACCATATGGCCGACACCTAAATGGCCTCTGCTGTTCATTTCCATTTTCACTTGGGCTACTGCTGTAACCCTCAACCTGACTCTTTCCTTCCCCTCTTCTCTGGCTCACCTTCCCTGCCCAACCACCCAAAGCCAAAGTCATCTTTGAACACCAGAAATCAATGTCCTGTCTTAGGCTCTTCAGTGGCTGGCAATCATGCTCGGAAATCAAACCCAAACTCTTCATCTCAGCCTTCAAGGCCCTGTGAGTGCTGGATGTGACTGTCCCTCCAATCTCATCTCCCAGCAGCCTCCTCCCTGCCTCTGGGCTCCAGACAGAGTTCTCTCCTCTCTCTTCCCGGAACACACCTTCTCTCCTCCCCTCCTTAGGAACTTGCCACTGGCTGTTCCCTCTGCCCAATAGAATTCCCTGGATTTTCACCATTTTCACCCTCAGGTTCCAGCTCCTGTGTTACCTCTTCTGAAAATCCTTCCCATCCAGTGTGGCAAATTCCTCTCCCATCACCCTCCACCACATTCCCCGAACATTTCTTCTCAGCACTTTTTAATAATTGCAATTCTCTTATTTATTTATTTATTTATTTATTTATTTATTTATTTATTTATTATTTTTTGGCTTATTGTTCTCTCTCCTGTAACAGTTGGAATGCCATGAGGACAAGGACTTTTTTCTTTTTTTTTTCTTTTTTTTTTTTTTGATAGAGTCTAGCTCTGTTACCCAGGCTGGAGTGCAGTGGCACAATCTTGGCTCCCTGCAACCTCCGCCTCCTGGGTTCAAGCAATTCTCCCGCCTCAGCCTCCTGAATAGCTGGGATTTCAGGTGCCCGCCGCCATGCCCAGTTAATGTTTGTATTTTTAGTAGAGATGGGGTTTCACTGTGTTGGCCAGCTGGTCTTGAACTCCTGACTTCAAGTGATCTGGCTGCCTCAGCCAACCAAATGCTGGGACTATAGACGTGAGCCACTGAGCCCAGCGAGGGACTTTGTTTCGGTCAGCCCTGTGCCCTCAGCCCAGTGCCAGCATGCAGTAGGTAGTTAACACATATTCATTGAACAACTGAAATCCTAAAATTATTTGGCCCTTTGTCATCTTTCAGGACTTAACAAAAGCTTGCTCCTTTTTCCAAAGGGCCTGACTCTAAATCCATGCCTTTTGGGAAGTCCCCTCATTTCCAGTCCTGTTATTTGAAAATCCCCTCTGTAAATTTGTACCAGCTTTCATAAGAGGAATGTGTTCTAAACAGGATCTAACATACCACGAGAATTTCCCAGCGTCAAGTGATCAACATGAAACCAAGGAAATTAAACACGAATAGTTGCCTTTTTGAAAGTCTGGTTGTAGCATCTATACCTTACTATTCAGCTAAGTCACAGCAACTCATATTTTGAATCTCTGTTCACAAATTTTCTGATTTTGTTTTTTTAAATAACTGACTCCAAGTGTGGTTCAATTTACTAGCCTTTCTTTGAGTTCTCTTTTAGTTCGTAAGGCAGGATATTACATCAACCTAGAATTCCAAAATATGTCCCTCTAATATTTGTTACTAGAAACACTAAATTCTAGAAACATAGTTCACTTTAAAAGGAATTTAAATGCTTTTATTCACATCATGCAATTGCTTTTTTCTTTTTCTTTTTTTTCTTCAGGAAGAAGTATGTTTGTTAATGGAGGTTTGAATGGGCCAGTTAACTTCTGTAAATGTCTTGTGAAATTTTCACAGGTAAACATATACACACGCGCACACACACACACACACACACCCCTTCGGATTATCCACACTGGCTCAAAGTTTCTTCATCTCATGCTATTTCAGCCTTCAAATATGAGACTCTTTTCCTTCCTCATACACTCAATACCTTATATTTACAGTTTATAGATTTATGAAGTGTGAATTCCTGATCTCATTTAATTTTTACACCTGTGGAGCTCTTAGATAAATGACTCTCATTTTGCAGAGGAGAAAACCAGTTCAGAGTGGTTGAGTATCTAAACTGTGTCGCACTTGACCGCCCTCAGGTATTGGGGATGAAGCCCTTACCTTGTCACTGTCACAATGTGTTTTTCTAATGAAACTGAATAGGACTTTACAACATGATCATTAGCCCAGGTGCTGGGGCTCATGCCTGTAATCCCAGCGCTTTGAGAAGCCGAGGTGGGTGGAGTGCTTGAGGCCAGGAGTTCAACACCAGCTGGAGCAACATAGTGAGACCCTGTCTCTACAATTTTCCAGACATGGTGGCATGAGCCTGTAGTCCTGGCCACTCTGGAGGCTGAGGCAGGAAGATTGCTTGAGCCCAGGAGTTGAGGCTGCAGTGAGCTATGATCATACCACTGCACTCCAGCCTGGGCAACAGAGCAGGATTCTGTCTGTAAAAAAAATTTTTAAATGAGGGCTGGTTAAATCGAGTTATGTATATATGAGTACAATTAACAAGCTGTCCAATCAAAAGTAGAGTTCTTTTCATCTAAAACAGTGATTTCTGAGGTTTGCCTTATAAAAATCCCTCTTATTTTCTTCCAGTGTGGATCCCCCAGAATTTTTGATTCTCGTAAGATTACTAGCCTGCTTTCTTTTCTTTTCTTTTCTTCCTTCTTTCCTTCCCTCCTTCCTTCCTTCCTTCCTTCCTTCCTTCCTCCTTCCTTTCTTTCTTTCTTTCTTTCTTTCTTTCTTTCTTTCTTTCTTTCTTTCTTTCTTTCTTTCTCTCTCTCTTTCTTTCCTTTCTTCTTTCCTTCTTTCTTTCTCTCTCTCTCCCCCTTCCTTCCTTCCTTTCTTCTTTCTTTCTTTCTTTCTTTCTTTCTTTCTTTCTTTCTTTCTTTCTTTCTTTCCTTCTTTCTCTCTCTCTTTCTTTCCTTCCTTCCTTCTTTCCTTCTTTCTTTCTTTCTCTCTCTCTCCCCCTTCCTTCCTTCCTTTCTTCTTTCTTTCTTTCTTTCTTTCTTTCTTTCTTTCTTTCTTTCTTTCTTTCTTTCTCTCTCTCTCTCTCTCTCTCTCTCTCTCTCTCTCTCTCTCTCTTTCTTTCTTTCTTTCACACAGTCTCGCCCTGTCGCCCAGGCTGGAGTACAATGGTATGCTCTTGGCTCACTGCAACCTCCACTTCCTGGGTTCAAGTGATTCTCCTGCCTCAGCCTCCCGAATAGCTGGGACTACAGGCGTGCACCACCACGCCTGGCTAATGTTTTGTATCCTTAGTAGAGATAGGGTTTCAACATGTTGGTCAGGTCTCAAACTCCTGACCTTGTGATCTGCCTGCCTCAATCTCCCAAAGTGCTGGGATTACAGGTGTGAGCCACCACACCTGGCCCCCAACCCATTTTTTTTTTTTTTTTTGAGTTGGAGTTTCACTCTGTCACCCAGGTTGGAGTGCAGTGGTGTGATCTTGGCTCACTGCGATCTCTGCCTCCCAGGTTCAAATGATTCTCATGCCTCAGCCTCCCAAGTAGCTAGGATTACAGGTGCCTGCCATCATGCCCGCCAATTTTGCATTTTTAGTAGAGACAGGGTTTCACCATGTCGGCCAGACTGGTCTCGAATTCCTGACCTCAAGTGATCCTCCTGTCTCAGCCTCCCTGAGTGCTAGGATTACAGGCATGAGCTACTGCGCCTGGCCTATAACTAGCATTTTTATGCACCACTCATGCATGGATCTCCATGTTTCAGTTTACCTGTGAAGGCTCATCATGGGAAGATTTAGTTGTTTCCTTCCCAGGTTTCAAAATGTTGATGGTATCACAACCTTTCTCTTTTAATACTACCTTGGATGCCCCTAAATGATCCAGGAATTATTTGTGCACAGAGGTTGAGTGTATGTTATCTAGGTGTGTACTCAGGAAAAGTATCTGTGAGAATCAGATTAAGTATGAGTTAAGTCATATTCCAAGGTTATGTCCAAAGCCTTCTGGTGTAATGTAGTTTGAAACATAAAACAGCACTTGAAATAAATGAGCTACAACTATAAGCAACAATCTCTTCCCTAGTCTATGGTTTCTTACAATGATACTTAAGAGGGAGGTATTTTTAGGCTTGTTAACTTTGCAGAACAAAAGATGATCACATACCTTTGGCTGAAGGATAAGGGACGTTATTTTCTTTTTTAAAGAAACATTTTGTGCGGTGTACAATGCGAATCTAGATACAGGAAAGCAAACTATTTTCTTCTTAAAAAAAAAAACCTGGCTACATATTTAGCACCTGCTCATTTCCCAGCATGTCCCAGCGGCTATTATTTAAGGTAATAGCTCATTAATACTTCTATGTATAGGCTTTAAAAAGAGACCATTCACAAAGTTCTTTATTCATATTATTTGATTTTGTTCTCCTAACAATGCTGTGAATAAATCTTTGCTTACAACCGAGGAGACTGAGACACAAATCAATTAAGTGGCATGTCCCAGACCACCGGCACATCAGAAACAAAGACCTGCAATTACACTTTCAGGCTCCACAGGGCCGGCAGCACAAGCTCTGCCACTCACTGTGTGATCTTTTTGGTAGAATTTTCTGAAACATTTAAATTGGAACAAGAGAAAGTGCTAATTACATACTGCTTTTTTCATTTTCATTTTATTTTTTTGATACATAATATTTGTACATATTTATGCAGTACATGTGATATTTTGTTAGCTGCATAAGATGCATAATAAATATTTGAGCTTTAATTGCCACTAAAGTCTTGGTAACCACCAGGCTCAGTGGCTCATGCCTGTAATCCCAGCACTTTGGGAGGCCAAGGTGGGTGGATCACTTGAGCTCAGGAGTTCGAGACTAGCCCAGGTGACATGATGAAACCCTGTCTCTACAAAAAATACAAAAATGAGCCAGACTTGAATCACCTGAGCCCAGGAGGTAGAGCTTGCTGTGAGCTTAAATCGTGCCACTGCACTCCAGTCTGGGTGACAAAGCAAGACCCTCAAAAAATAAAATAAAACATCTTAGTAACAAATTTCTAATTTGACTCGTTAACAAATTGGCCAAGATAATACTCCCATTGGATAGCAGGTTACTAAATAATGGGAAGTTTATTTCTTTTATTTCGAAGATGTGTGAGACCCACAGTTGGCCATGCTAGTTGGGTAGAGGGCAGAAAAGAGCATGATTTGATAGTTGCAAAGTTGTCCTTTCCCCTCTCCTGGTCACCCAGCAGTCTCCCTCCCTCTCTCCCTTCCTCCCTTTCTCCTCTCCTCCCTCTGGGTACCAGGAGGATAAAAATGGACACAGACACACTCTGGAACAATGTGGTCATAATGGCATCATTATCCTGGGATGGTAGAAGATAAGTCCTGTCCACCTGACATTTGTCTTGGCCCCATTTAAACTGCCTCTCTTGTTCAGGGTCATGAATAAACTAACTTGCTTGCATTTTACAGTTGAACACATTTGATAGGAAATAAGAAGGAGGCTGGTGCCAGGGTGGCTGCATGGGCGTGCTACCTGCGTAGCAGAAAAGACCCCCATGCTCAGAAAGGCCTGCACCTGATTAATGCTCTGCTCTCATCATCTTGAAATTCTCAGGAAGTTTTGAAAAAGGGCCCATGTTTCCATTTGACACCTGATCCCTGAAAATTATGTGGCTGGTCCCATGTGGTGGCTTAAAGTATTAGCTTCAGAGATGGTGATCCAGCCAAGTCAGAGTGCTACCAGATTCTAGGTTTCCCCAAAAAGCCTGGGGATAGGTGAACACGAGGCTAACAGATCCAAAAAAGCATGGGGGCAGGGCCTAGTGGACTTGAAGCCTCATTGTGTGTGAGCAACAGAGGATGCTGTCCACCACCTGGCAGAGGGGTTCTCTCTTAGTTGAAGCCAGCGAAGCCTGATGCCCCACTCTAAATGCCAGAAAGGTACGCCCTCAGGAATGCAAACTGTAGTTTCTTGATTGAGAGTGCTGCACAGGCAGACAGGAAACGGTCAATATCCAACAAATGGTATCCAAACTTTGGGATTTTTTTTTTTCCCTTTTATTTTAGAAAGCATTTTCATTTAAAAAATTTTAACCTTTTTACTCATTATAAATTAACATTCATCGAGAAACACATTTCATTACTGATAAGCAGAAAAAACTTTAGAAATCACTCATACTCCTACTCCCTAGAGATGATCACGGTTAACGCTTTAATGCACACATATAGTTATATACACATATATGAACAGTCATGCATCACCTAATGATGGGGTTACATTCTGAGAAACGTGCCATTAGGTGATTTCATCTTTGTGCGAACATCACAGAGTGTACTTACCCATGCCTAGATGGTACAGCCGACTACACACCCAGGCTGTATGGTACAGCCTATTGCTTGCAGCCTACAGACCTGTACAGCTGCTGCTATACTGAATACTATAGGCAATGGTAACACAGTGGTTAAGTACTTGTATATGTAAACATAGAAAAGGTACAGTAAAAATACAGTATAAAAGATTAAAAAAATGAAGCCAGGTGCAGTATTTCACACCTGCAATTTCAGCCCTTTTGGAGGCTGAGGTGGGAGCATTGCTTGAGCCCAGGAGTTTGAGACTAGTCTGGGCAACACAGGGAGACATTTTCTCTAAAAAAAAAAAAAAATTCCCCAGGCATGGTGGTACATGCCTGTGTCTCTGCCTACTTGGGAGGCTGAGGTGGGAGGATCTCTTGAGCCCAGGAGGTTGAGGCTGCAGTGAGCTGTGATTATACCACTACACTCCATTCTGGGCGATAGAGTAGAGACCTTGTCTCAAAAACAAAACAAAAACAAACAAACAACACAAAATCCAACGATTAAAAATGGTACACCTCTATATGACACACCATGAACGGAGCTTGCAGGACTGGAAGCTGCTCTAGGTGAGTGAGTGAGTGAGTAGTGAGTGAATGGGAAGGCCTAGGACATTACTAAACACTACCGTAGACTTTATAAACACTGTACACTTAGGCTATACTAAAGTTTATTAAAAATAGTTTCTTTCCTGGCTGGGCACAGTGGCTCACACCTGTAATCCCAGCACTATGGGAGGCTGAGGTGGGTGGATCACCTGAGGTCAGGAGTTTGAGACCAGTGTGGCTAACATTGTGAAACCTCATCTCTACGAAAAATACAAAAATTAGCCAGGCGTGGTGGCGGGCGCCTGTAATCCCAGCTACTTGGGAGACTGAGGCAGGAGAGTTGCTTGAACCCGGGAGGCAGAGGTTGCAGTGAGCTGAGATCACATCACTGCACTCCAGCCTGGGTGACAGAGCGAGACTCTGTCTCAAAACCAAAACCAAAACACACATTGCACAATTGTACAGAAATTTTTTTTGTTATATCCATATTCTATAAGCTTTCTTCTATTTAAAAATTTTATTTTTATTTTTTACTTTTCAAACTTTTTTTTTAATTAAAAATGAAGACACAAACACACACATTAGCCTACACCTACACAGGGTCAGCATCATCCATATCACTGTCTTCCACCTCCACATCTTGCCCCACTGGAAGGTCTTCAGAGGCAATAACACACATGGAGCTGTCATCTCCTCTGATAACAATGCCTTCTTCTGGAATATTCCTGAAGGACCTGCTTGAGGCTGTTTCACAGTTAGCTTAAATAAAAAAAAAAATAGAAGCAGTACCCTCTAAAATAATGATTAGGCCAGGTGTGGTGGCTCACGCCTGTAATCCCAGCACTTTGGGAGGACGAGGTAGGAGGATCACTTGAGATCAGGAGTTCAAGACCAGCCTGGCCAACATGGTGAAACCCTGTCTCTATTAAAAATACAAAATTAGCTGGGCATGGTGGTGGGCGCTTGTAATCTGAACTACTAAGAAGGCTGAGGCAGAAGAATCGCTTGAACCTGGGAGGCTGAGTTTGCAATGAGCTGAGATCCCATCAATGCACTCCAACCTGGGTAACAGAGTGAAACTCCATCTCAAAAATAAATAAATAAATAAAGATTAAAAGTGTAGAATAGTAAATACATAAACTGTAACAGAGTAATTTATCATCAAGTATTATCTACTGTACACAATTGTATGTGTTAGACTTTTATATGACTGGCAGCACAGTGCGTTTGTTCGCACCAGCATTGCCACAAACACATGAGTAATGCTTTGTGCTAGGACATTATCATGACTGCAATGCCACTAGGTGACAGGATTTAATCTTATGGGACTATCGTCATATTTGAGGCCATAGTTGGCAGAAACATCATTATGCAGCATATGACTACACCTTAGAGAAAAACAAAACAAGATTATACTCTATATCACTCTATATGGTATCACAAAGTTGCTTCTTCTTTCATTTAGGATTTTGAGAACGTGGTCCCATGTCATTACATATTCTATTACATCATGTACAGTCTGTCGGCTAATTTTAATAAAGTTTATAGTTTACTGAACTAACTTGTATGGTTTGATAACATACAAGTTATAGACTGATTATCATTTCTTGCTATTTTAAATGGTGCTGTGATGAACAGATGTGGAGCTACCTTTAAAATTATCCTTAACCATTGCTTTAGAATAATTTTCTAGAAGTGAATTTTCTGAGTAACAGATAGGAATTTAGTGAGAGATACTTGTCCAGTGGCCTCACAGAACTCTCAAACCAATCTCCATTCCTGTCAGCAGTGCTTATGAGTTTGGGCAGCGTTCTTAGAATCTTATGGGACTTGGTTTTGTGGGTGAATGAGAGGTTGCAATTGAAACCTAGAAGAGGCAATTTCCTGACTGTCGTGGGAGTTTCTAGAACCCCAAGTAGTCAATAAAATGGGGTGCAAATGGTGGTAGTTTTTTATGATTTGTAGTCTAGGCAACCGCTGTGGGGCGAAAATTATCCTAAAGGGATTACCACCAAGAAAGAGGTTGCCCAGAGGTTCTATTTGCCTCTAATTGCACCTTATGGTTATATGTAACAGCATGATCGCACAGTGCTGAATCAGGGTTTATAAAAATTGCACTAAAACCATGTCCTGTAATTTGAAAATAAAAAGCAAGACTGTGGGGTTTTTTGTTGTTGTTGTTGTTCCTTACCCAATCAGTAGGAATTATTGACCTGTTTGGGTTCCCTATGCCTCTCCTCTTCCAGCTATCCTTAAGATTTTTCTTTTTTGTCACATAGCGAAGCATATGTCATGTCTGCTCCTTCAAAAGTAAATTCCTCACACTCCAGTTTCTTCTGTAAATTAAAATTTCGGCTTAAATCTTTCTGATGTTTACAAACACTGAGCCTCATAATCCCCACATCTATTTGTGTATCAGACTTCTCTTTAGGGAATCCATAAATAATCCTCCTCCATAAAGCAGGCCTGCACCTGGGCTTCTGGAAAAACTCAGTAAGAGGGAAACACAAGTAAACCTACTAGAAGCACAGCTGGAATTTAGAGGCTCAGTCAATCATAGGAGCCTTCACATTTTTAAAAAAATCAGCAAAGATTTTATTATGCAGCATAGAGGTTATACATATAGAGTAGAATCAAAATTTTGAGAAATTATTTTCCATCACACAGAGGCTCCCTATTAGATGAATGTGTGATGTACAACATCTTTGAAGACAGCTCTCCCCTGTGGGTTATAGATGATACTCCAGGAATACATTCTAATGTCTGGAAGAACCATTACCCACTGACATGCCGGCAGTCATTTTCAGGGACTAGTGGCTTGGGTCTGTGGTTTATTTTCCTACACAAAAATGCAACGGATTATATAACCTTTACAGTGGGCAGTGTTAGAATTCCCATGGTACAATGACTTATCCTTTTAAAAATGCATTAAATATAAATGAACCATTTACCATTAACCATAGTACATATTGTTTTATTGCTTTCATCTAGTGTCTTCTTTCTTTTTCTCGTCTACACACCCCTGTTTTCTTTTCCAACCCCTTGTTTACATACTTTTCTTTGCCTGAAGAGCTTATGCACACATCTCTTTTTGGTTTCCTTTGTAACAACTCCAACACATTTCCTTTTACGTTTGTGATTTTTTGCTTAGTTTTTTCTCCCTTGTTTTTTTCACCCCCCAACCAAACCGTGTTTATTTTCATTTTTCTCTCAATGGTCTAATTTCTCTCCACGCCTGTCACATTTCACTGAGGTTTGCTGCATGATTAAAATGAAGGAAGTCTTTTCTTCTCATGCTTAAAAAGGGAATTGCCCACAATATATTTTCAGCTTATCCTAAATGACTGCCTCCCTTGAATAGGATTCCTAGCTCTTTCTTGCAAAACCCAGCTCAAAGAACAGCCTTGTGCTCTCTATAGAACACACCAGGGATGTGTAGGTTCAAGCTATGTTGTTCTGAATTTTCAATGTTGCTTTGTTGAACATTAGGAAGCCTATTATCACAAGCGTCACCTCTTTCTCTCTCTGCTTCTGCCATTCACAGATGTTTTCAGCTGGCATTCACCCTGCTTGTCAAAAAGGAAATTGGTAGCCCTAAACTCACTGTGTTAGTCTGTATTTTTTGCACTGCTATAAAGAAATACCCGAAACTGGGTAATTTATAAGGAAAAGAAGTTTAATTGGCTCGTAGCTCTGCAGCCTGTACAGGAAGCATGGCAGCGTCTCTTCTGCGGAGGCCTCAGGGAGCTTTGACTCATGGTGGAAGGCACAGCGGGAGCAGGTGTCTTACATGGCAGGAGCAAGAGGATGAGGGAGAGAGGGAGAGGTGTCACACACTTCTAAACAGCCAGACCTCACAATAATGCACTCACTCACCATCACGAGAACAGTACCAAAGGGAGATATCTGCCCTCACGATCCAATCACCTCCCACCAGGCCCCACCTCCAACATTAGGGAATATAATTCGACCTGAGATTTGGGTGGGACACAGATTCAAACCATTTAATTTGCTAACCAGAAGCCAGAAGATGTTTAAAGGGAGGTGTTAACCTCAAACGATCACCCCTAATGTCTCTCTCGCTTGTGGAATAAGAAGAATGTGAAGGGGCATTGAAAAAGAATTCTGCTGCAGTGAATGGTTGTGAGACATCGTGTGCATGGTGAAGAACTCACTCTGCTCTTTTATTCTTATTTTTCTGAGACGGGGCTTTGTTCTGTTGACCCGGCTGGAGTGCAGTGGTGGCATTTCAGCTTACTGCAACCTCTGCCTCCTGGGCTCAAGTGATCCTCCTACCTCAGCCTCCTAAGTAGCTGGAATATGCCATTATGCCCAGCTAATTTTTATATATATATATATTTTTGTAAAGACAGGGTTTTGTCATGTTGCCCAGGCTGGTTTCAAACTCCCAGATTCAAGTGATCCTCCTGCCTCAGCCTCCCAAAGTGCTGGGCGCAGTTTTGGCTCACTACAGCCTCCGCCTTCTGGGCTCACTGGATTACAGGCGTGAGCCACCACACCCAGCTACTTGTGAGTCTTTAATCACGGAACTTGTTTCACTCTGGGAGACTCTCTAGAACATATATATCCATGTGAGGGGGACGGTCTTTGCTTTTTGAGATCTTGCTCAAGTCTATTCTTAAATGAGAGTGTTGGGGAAAGGATAATATAAATCCTAAAAGACAGAATATCTCAGACTCTCCAGTGAGTCATTTCCTCATTTCCATTAATTGGCGTCAACCCAACTATAGACTGGAATGCTATTTTTATGTATACGTTCACAACTGAGAGATCTAACACAAGGTTTAAGTAACAGAATCTGCCCATTTGAAGAAGAGAAAGAAAATGCCTTACTACATATTCCAATAAATTAGGCTATGAATATGTTTCACATTTTGAAATAATCTTTGCCTTCTAAAACATTCATATATAGGCTAAGAATTTTGGGGGGATGTAACACTGCTTGGAGATAAAGGAGATATTTTCGCTATTATTTCCCTCTACTGCGGCTTCCTTGGGATATTTTTTCTTCGTGCTTGACTTTTTTATGGTGGGGTATATTGAAGCTCTATCAGACACAGTTGCTCTCTAATAAAATGTGACTCACCTCTCCACTCCGTTGTAAAAGTTGAAAAGGCAGTAACTCAAGTGTGTGGCTGACTCAGTAATTGGCCAGCATAGCCTTTATTGAAATTATCCTGTAATCTAAAAATTAGAAGTGAAATAGCCCATGAAGTCATCCTGACCCAGCTGTTCAGGGCCAGGGTAAGAGTCTCTTCTGGAACATTTTTCTATTACCCCTTCAATTTGGTTTTGTAATTATCAGTCACGCAAACCACACTGATCACGAACTTGGCAAATTTCTTTTCTAACTAGCTGAAAAACTATAGAACATATCACTTAGCAGCAGAGCACATCTCCTGAGATAAAGTAGCAGTTATTTCTTCAACGAAATAACAGATTGGAGACCAGTCCATAAAACTCAGGAAAACCTATAGGAAAGTTATGGAGATGGTGCATGAAGTTTAATCTTGTCAGAGTCTAGTGAAGTAACAAGGTTTATCATGAAAGAAAATTTGTGAAGGTGTGATGCCTGGACTAGTGGTGAAAGGTCTGTACGTCTAGGGGAAAGAATTGAGCCATCTGGTCCCTTCTGACTGTCAATGCTGGGCATGGGAAGACTAGAAGGGAGCAGGGAAGGGAGCCAGGCTGGGAGGTTTGGGCAAAGTGAAGTGGACTCAGTGGGCATTAGTTCCAAAAATGCAGGTCTGGCCATGGCTCCTCATTCTCTGCAAGATGATCTCCAAATCTCTCACTATGGCAAAGTGGACTATTAAGATTCTGCTCACAGCCATGGTGACTCAAATCTGTAATCTCAGCACTTTGGGAGGCTGAGGCAGGTGGACGGCTTGAGCCCAGAAGTTCTAGATCAGCCTGGGCAATATAATGAGACCTCGCTGTCTCTACAAAAAATTAAAAAATTAATCAAACTTGGTGGCATATGTAGTCCTAGCTACCCTGGAGGCTGAGGTGGGAGGATCCAGTGAGTCCAAAAGGCAGAGGCTGCAGTGAGCCAAAACTGCATCCCTGCATTTCTGTGTGGGAGACAGAGAGACACTCTATCTCTAAAAAAAAAAAAAAAAACAGATTCTACTCCACCTCAGTGTTTGTTTCATCCCTGATTCCTTGATCATTCTGTTCCCTCTACTTAGAATACCTTATTCCCCTCTCTACCTGGAATATTTGGATTTGTCTTTTGAAACTCAGTTTAGCTCTCATCTTCTTCGGAAAGTTTTCACTGAACCCAGAGATTAGCAGATTCATGCTCCTGCCAGGTGTGTGCTTCTATTGCTTTACTTATTTAAAGCAGTGTGATTTATATATTTACTTGATGTATTTGTCTACATCCTGTAATGGACCTTGAGCAACCTAAGGATAAGCTTGTGTCTTTACTCATTTTTATGTCTGCCATGTTTCGCACAGAACCTAGCACATAGTAGAAGTTTATTGCATTTGTGGAGAGTGAACGAATGAATGAGAGAAGAGGCACATTTTTAGTACAGTTGTCTCTCCGTACCCATGGAGGAGTGCTTCCAAGACTCCCCTCGGATATCAAAATCCATGGATGCTCAAGTCCCTGATGTAAAAGGGTGCACTATTTGCTCATACCTTACACACATTCTTCCATATCCTTTACATAATCGGTAGATGACTTATAACACTCAACGTAATACAAATGCCATGTAAATAGTTGTTATACTGCATTGTTTAGGGAATAATGACAAAAGTCTGTACATGTTCAATACAAGTGAAACAATCTATTTTTGTTGTATTTTTTCAAATACTACCTATCCGTGGTTGGTTGAATCTATGGATGGAACCCACCGATGTGGAACTCACAGATATGGAGAGCTATGAATCTAGGAGACAGAGCGCCAGAGATGCTGCAGAGTGTGTTTCTATATTGTGAGGGAGATTGAATTAAATGTTATCTAAGAAAACGTCATGAATCAAATAGCATTCCTGACTTTTAAAGGATCATAGATTCAGCATGAAGAAGGAATGTTAGAAATCATTTAGCACAAATCCCACTTCAAGAGAGCAGTCCTTTCTAGGGTCTTTTTTTTTTTTTTTTTTTTTGAGATGAAGTCTCACTCTGTTGCCCAGGCTGGAGTGCAGTGGTGCGATCTCAGCTCAATACAACCTCCTTCTAGGGCATTATTGACAGATGAGCAGCTGGCTTGCATTTGAATACTCCAGGGCCAGAGGGCAATGTAATTTACCAGGAAGCCCATTTGGGTCTCAGATGGCTATATTTGTTTTTCATGATTAGGCATACTTTACCTCTTTGGAGCCTTCATGTTAGTAACAGCTCAGTAAAATTACCTACTATTATTGTTACAGTATTGCTTTATTTTTTCTTCATTAAAAACACCTAAAGATAGTTGTAAGGATTTCCATTTCTTCTTTTCTCAAGGTTAACCACCCTGGTTGCTTAATACCATGACTGGGTTCCCAGATCCCATATCGTCTCCTCTCTTGCCATGTGGCTTACCAGCCAGGAGAGCATGATCAGTGCTGCTTGTGATCCTGACCCAATTAATTCCAGAAAAAGGCCCCTTTCATCCCTCTGCCCATGCTTATCAGAGGCAAATGCCCAAAGCAGGAGGCTACAGTTGCAAACCACATCTAGTGTAGCATTCATTTACTGAAAGAGAACTGGGGTAGGAAACGTGATATAAATAAGTGATCAGGGACACACCAAGCACATGTTGTTTAAGAATAAAGTAATATTAAACAGAAATTGTTGGAGAAAAAAACCTTTCTCTCTGTCTTATTAATCCACACATTGCTCATCAAAACGTAAAACAAAATAACTCTATACCTTGGAAGCAAAGCCATTTCTAACTCAAACAAATTGTTAAAGAATAAGACACTCATGGAAGATCAAAAAATAGACTGTGGACTAGGCGAGGTGGCTCATGCCTGTAATCCCAGTACTTTGGGAGGCTGACGTGGGCAGATTGCTTGAGCCCAGGAGTTTGAGACCAGTCTGGGCAACACGGTGAAACTCCGTCTCTACAAAAAATACAAAAACTAGCCACGCATGGTGGTGGGCACCTCCCAGCTACTTGGGAGGCTGAGGTGGGAGGATCACTTGAGCCCAGGATGTTGAGGCTGCAATGAGCCATGATCGCACCACTGCACTCCAGACTGGATGACAGAGTGAGACCCTGTTTCCAAAAAAAAAAAAAAAAAAAAATTGACTGTGGGTTTTTATTGCATCTACTACATTTTTAAATTCTTGGATGACCTAGGGGAGAAAACAGAGCACAAGAATCTGATTCTCCTTTTTTGATCCAAGCAGTACAATAATGAAACCAATAAGAAATTAGTAAGCTTTTCTAAATTTAAATAAGTTGTCTCCAGTTTAGAAACAGCTTCTGAATAGTATTGATGCATGTCCTTGTGAACCGACCCACATAAAGAATATCCCGGTTAGTAACCCACCATTTGTATGATATAGCTTTGAAGTTATTCTCTTCATTTTGGTGATGAGTGTGCACTGAATGACCCATATTCTTTTATCCAGTTCCTCTTATTCTTAATGATACGTATTTGCAAAATGGCTAGTGAAGGAAAGGGTGGTTACATCTTCTGCATAGCAACTGAGATCTGGTTGCTAGTTGAGTAAAAGATGCTGGTTGTGTTCAAAAGAGGCAACTAAACTTGGGGTGGGACCATGGGGGTGGGAAGAGAAGACGTGAGCCACTCTCAGTGGCTCAGCCCAGGCAAGCTGATATTTATAAACAGGGCTCTTGATTGCAGGTGCAAAGATTGGTTTTACCAGCAGATCCTAGAATAACAATTACCAGGGAAGCAAGATGGTGAATGGTTGCAGAAGGCATTATTGTTTTCCAGTTCTCCGTTTTCTTTTTCATCATAAGACCCTGATTTTGTGCAGGATCATGCCCCCACCTCCTCTTCCTTAAAGCAACCCTGTACTCTTAGGGAAGTTGGCCCAGACCCAGGGGATACATTGTGATCAGCCCAAGCCAATCATGTTCTCTTTTTCTCTTGCTGGTGATTAGTTTGGGCATGTGCACATGAAGAGATCTGCTCAGGGAGACAGGAGAAGTGCATTCTGGAGTCTTTTGAAAGGCTTGTAAAGAGAGATACACAGAAAGCAATGGTTTCTTATTCTCCTGGGCCTTCTCATGTCTGGATGTGCTACCTGGAACTGCAACAGTCTTTAAAACATGAAGGTGCTAGCCTGAGGATAAAACCCATATGTTAAGGGTAGCTGGGCAGAGATGGCAGCACCTGGGGCCTGAGGATTTAACTGAATCACTGAATTAACCAACCACAGAGCTGCCTGTCATACACGGAACAGTGCCCCCCATCCCCATTCATATGTTGAAGTCCTAATCCCCAATACCTTAAAACATGACTGTATTTGGAGACAGGGCCTCTACAGAGGTAATTAAGGTCAGATGAAGTCATCTGGGTGAGCCCTAATCCGATCTGACTTGTCTCCTAATAAGAAGAGGAGCTTAGGACATATGGAGAGAGACCCAAGGGATGCACATGGCCAGAGAAGGTGTCTTCCACAAGCCAAGGGGACAGGCCTTAGGAGAAAATGAACCTACCAACACTGTAATCTCGCACTTCTAGCCTCCAGAACTGTGAAAAAAATTAACTTCCATTGTTTAAGCCACCCCGTCTATGGTATTTTGTAATCGCAGCCCTGAAAATCTGATACGTGGCCCTACCTTGGGACTTCTTCATACTGTATATGAGGTCTTATGACTTTTTTGTTTGTTTTAGGTCACTTGAGTGGAGTTTTCTGTTTCATTCTAACAGAGTGGTTAAAAACACAAAAAAGATATTGTAGCCGTATTATTCTATTACAAATGAAAGCAAGTTCTGGGGCTAGGAGATATAGCCACAACATCTAACACTGAAGGTCAGAATACCAGGGAGGATAATCCCAAGTACCATTATCATAAACACAAGGGGTAGCAGGAGAAAGCTGAAAGTGTTCCAGGAGGGGTAGCATTTACAATGTTTTTTCTAAACACCAGGGTTGAGCCTTGCTTTCTCCTTTCCTAATCCACCCATAGCTGGACCTGATACGGAGCCTCATGAGGATATGGTCGTGGTCAAGAGCCACAGTGGAGCTGAGTGTCCTAGGCATGGGCTTAGCCCAGCGACAGAGACCTCAGCTAACCAATCCAGTTAACTAGCAACAGATGAAGAAACAAATTTTGACCAGTTTCAGGGAATAAAAATTTATAATGCCTTGTATATTAGCTAGAGTAGGATAGCATGGGACCCACCTCATTTTATAGGCTTCCCCTTATTAATATAGGCCATCCCAGGTCCTAACTTCAAAGCAGGAAGTTGAGTAACCACTGAATGAAGAGAAATCCACCATCAACATATATGTAGAATATACATATTATCAAACAGCTCAGGGTTGGCCCCGAGCTACGAAATAAGAAATGTCCCTTTCATGACTAAATATGAAGTTTTTTTGTTGACCCAAGTATATTTTTTTAGAGAATAGTGGTCAGATTGAGCCTAGTCACATATTTGTTTCTTTCCTTTCTTCTTTATTTTCTTAGACAAAGTCTCTCTCTGTTGCCCAGGATGGAGTACAGTGACGTGCTCTCGACTCACTGCAGCTTCTGCCTCCCAGTTTCAAGCAATTCTCCTGTCTCAGTCTCCCAAGTAGCTGAGATTACAGGTGCCCACCACCACATCCAGCTATTTTTCTTTGTATTTTTAGTAGATACAGGGTTTTGCCATGTTGGCCAGGGTGGTCTCGAACTTTTGGCCCCAAGTGATCCACCTGCCTTGACCTCCCTAAGTGCTGCGTACAAGCATGAGTCACTGCCCCCAGCCATAGCCACATGTTTCAAGCTTTCAATGCTTAGATTCCAACAGCGCCTCTTTGGTCTTCCACCTCCACGATCTTTTCCCTTCTAACCCATTCTGCTCCCTGTTGAAGCTTCCTCAGATCACTTTCATTATTTCTTCCCCCACCTCCAAAATATTCATCTGGGCCTAAAACTGTTGGAGACATCCTTGAGTGCATCTGCCCAACCTGCAGTTCCACATTCCATCTCTGAGAGCTGCTCTGTCCTGGAGATGGGCCCAGAAGCCATGTTTATTTCATATAACATCACTTCCGTTGTTGCACTAGGAAG
The DNA here is from genome assembly GCF_003255815.1 of Theropithecus gelada. Taxonomy (NCBI): domain Eukaryota; kingdom Metazoa; phylum Chordata; class Mammalia; order Primates; family Cercopithecidae; genus Theropithecus; species Theropithecus gelada. The sequence goes on along the minus strand of NC_037673.1, from coordinate 34,187,048 downwards.
AGATAATCTAATTCCCTCTCCTGGAAATTTGGAATTGGAAGCCAAAGAAGTCAGTAGCCTCTGCTGATCATTTGAACTGAGGATATAGGAACTTGGGAGTTGTGGAGTGGATTGTCTTACACCATATTCATGGGCAACGGAAAAATCTATTGTGCAGAGAAGAAAGGATGAAGCAAATATGCAAAGAGAAGCCAAAGTGAGAAAGTACATGGTGGGGGGATGGGTGGAATTGAGGGATTAAGACTAGGAAGCTTGCATCCCTAGTTCCTGAGAGCTTTTCATTATGGGTTCCAGGGCTTGGGGAGACCTAGCTGCCCATTCTGTCCTGGAGTTCCTCCAGATCTTTTTATTTATTTATTTTTTTGTTTGCTTTTAAAATTTTATTTTATTTTATTTTATTCCTTTTCTGAGATGGGGTCTTGCCATGTTGCCCAGGCTGGTCTTGAGCTCCTGAGTTCAAGTCATCCTCCCACTTTGGCCTCCCAAAATGCTGGGATTACAGGCATGAGCCACCACACCCAGGCTGTTTGCTCTTCATATGGCAAGCCTATCCAACCCGTGGCCCATAGGCTGCATGCAGCCCAGGACAGCTTTGAATGTGGGCCAACACAAATTCATAAACTTTCCTAAAACATCATGAGATTTTTTTGGCAATTTTATTTTTTAGCTCATCAACTGTTGTTAGTGTTAACATATTTTATGTGTGGCCCAAGACAATCCTTCTTCTTCCGAAGTGGCCCAGAGAATCCAAAATGTGACACATCCCTGTCAGATATGGGGTCTCACTATGTTGTTCAGACTGCAGTACAGTGGTTGTTCAAAGGTACAATCATAGTGCACTACCATCCCAAACTCCTGGCCTCAAGCATTCCTCCCCACTCAGCTTCCTGGAGAGCTGGGACTACAGGCATGGGTCAATACATTTGACCAGATCCTTTTAAGTTACCTTACTCCCTTTGGTTTATAGTAACTTGAATAGTTTTCAGTTACTTGTATTTGAAATCACCTTGATTTCAAAGACAAAGTTCAAAGCCTTGGCTTCGCATTCAAGACCAACCCCAATGTGGCCGTCATGCATTGTTCTCACCTTCATATCCTGCTATTCTGTGTGGAGCTTCCTTCATATGAGCTGAATTTCTACCTCTGCACACCTTATACATTTCTGGCTCTTTCCTTGTTTCACATCATTTCCTTTGCCTAAAACACTTTTTTCTTTCTTTCTTTCTTTCTTTCTTTCTTTCTTTCTTTCTTTCTTTCTCTCTCTCTCTCTCTCTCTCTCTCTCTCTCTCTTTCTTTCTTTCTTTCTTTCTTTTCTCAGACAGAGTCACTCTCTCACCCAGGCTGGAGTGCAGTGGCATGATCTCGGCTCACTGCAAACCTCTGCCTCTCGGGTTCAAGTGATTCTTGTGCCTCAGCCTCCCGAGCAGCTGGGATTACAGGCACTCGCCACCACACCCATCTAATTTTTGTATTTTTAGTAGGGACTGGGTTTCATCATGTTGGCCAGGCTGGTCTCAAACTCCTTGCCTCAAGGGACCTGCCTGCCTCGGTTTCCCTCCCAAAGTGCTGGGATCACAGGTGTGAGCCACCGTGCCTGGCCCTAAAATACTTTTCTTACTCTTCTAGGCCTACTAGACTCCTACACCTTTTTAAAGGTCAACTCAACTTTGCCCTTCTATGTGAAGTGTTCTACAAGCTTCCTAGTTGTAACAATTTTTCCTTCTTTTAAACTTTCATAGTGCTTGTTGTTTGTGTCACCAACTGTTTTAAGGTTTTAATATAACAATAGCTTACAGTTAGGAGGAAAATAAGTTGGTTTCAGAGAAACTCCTTGATGACAGGAACTCTAATACCAGAGTTTGGAAGTAATATGAAAGACCAATAAATGCATCCCAGGATGTCAGAAAAGGAGGGTTGTTGCCCCCTCCACAAAATATATTGAAATATTAGCATTGATAAAATAATATCAGACTTGGCCAGGCATGGTGGCTCATGCCTGTAATCCCAGCACTTTGGGAGGTCAAGGTGGGCGGATCATGAGGTCAAGAGATGGAGACCATCCTGGCCAACATGGGGAAACCCTGTCTCTATTAAAAATACAAAAATTAGCTGGGCGTGGTGGCACGTGCCTGTAGTCCCAGCTACTCAGGTGGCTGAGGCAGGAGAGTCACTTGAACCTAGAAGGCGGAGCTTGCAGTGAGCCGAGATCATGCCACTGCACTCCAGCCTGGTGACAGAGCGAGACCCTGTCTCAAATAATAATAATAATAATAATAGTAGTAGTAATAATATCAGACTTGTTGGAAAATACAAAATGTGCGTGATCAGATGACATTTTTTTATTCAGCTGTATCAGCAACATTTACATTGAGTATGATAGAGCATTGTTAGATAGAGAGGAGATAGGAATAGAAAAACAAGAGGACACACAAGAGAGGGTAGCCACTGAGACGCTGGAGAAGATGGAGCTCACGGCGATGGCAGTTGGCAGGATAGAGAAGTTGAGGAAGAGATGTGGAGATAATGGCAGGTCCTTTTTCCTTCTCTACGCTTTTTGGATAAAATGAACTTTGACCTTCTGATGCTACCTTCTCTCTTTCAAGGGATAATAAGTTATAAGGATGAAGTGAATAATGGCACATGTATACATATGTAACAAACCTGCATGTTGTGCACATGTACCCTAGAACTTAAAGTATAAAAAAAAAAGAATATTCAGGTGACAAGGACAAGGACTGCTTCCCTCTGGCAATGTAGACTTTGAATCTGTGGCCTCTGACCCAGGGCACGGTTCTCCAATCTTTATGACAAGCGTTGACTTATAGTGCCAAATTATTGTTTTTAATAATAAACATGTAGATCCTTGTAGACCTGCCCACTCAATGACACTCACTCAACAAATATTTACTGCACTCTCTATTATCAGATGGTTCATTAACATACAAAGCAGTAGTCACACCCATCTCCCAAGGTACATTACAGAAACCCACAACCAGAGTCTGATAGTCCTGGCAATAAACATCTGTTGGCCATTGCCATGTTGATGAGGCTGCCTCTTTGACTCACCATTGACCTTTGATCCATGAGAGCTCCCCACCCTCTCTGTCTCTGGGGTTTCCCAAGACTAATGCTCCATGATTTGTATCTGGGTCAGAGTTCTTTTTCCTCACAGTATTTGCTCCCTACAGCTGTTTAAGGTAAGCAATAGCATGAACTTGCTTAGGCACATCCCCTGGCTATCTAGGGGGTTTGGAGCACAGAACACATCACACTCTGCGTCCATTTCCTCTCCTTCAACATTTGCATTCAGTTGCATTAGAACATCAAAGGCAATCTGAAGGGGAAAAGATGTTATGGACTAATTTCAGCCCTGCTTATAGGAACTTGAAAAGTCACTGCATTTCCTTCATTTTTTCTTCCAGCCTAAACCCCATACTGAGACCAATTCTGTACAGAGCATTGACCTTGAGTAGTCCATAGCCCAGTGGGAAAATAATCTGGCAAATTTGTAAATAATAAAGACAAATACCAGCCTCTGTACTTTAGAACTATTTATATAAATCAAGAGCTACCTTTTCTGTCAACTCTCCCTTCCCTGCACTCCATATCTGCCCTAATTCTCTGTAGAGTCTATATCTTTACCATGATCTTAGTAATGGTATTAACTAGTGTTGTAAAGGTGGATGTATTGGGTTTTGGTGTGTGTGTGTGTGTGTGTGTGTGTGTGAATATGTAAGCAAGAAAGAAGTGCTCTCACTTAGTGGTTCACTTTAGCAAAGGAAAACCTATCCCCTGACACAGAAGCTATGCTCCTAGATTCTGCTCCGTTAACCCTCTTTAGATTCTAGCTAAACATTTAAGAACCACAGAAGGAAAGAGCCCTTCCTGCCTCACTTACGAAATAAGCATGTGTGGATTGATGTCCTTGCTGCCTGTTCATTCGGGATGTATCCCTTCTTATTGAATGACCTAAATACATTTCTATGGGGTGTGCACATTATTAGGCTACCAACAGGATGTGTTGGAAGTGGTTCTGTCTTCCCTGCTGCTAGCAGAGTCATTATTTCCTTAAATGGTCAAATTTGTTTGTTCTGTTTTTACTCCATCCTCCATCAAGGTCAGAGCACACCTACTGGGTGTCAACTATTACCCTGAAGAGGTAATCGTTTTGGGTGCTTCTGTGCATTTTAATTATGTAGACCTGGGATCCTGGAACAGTGGTACATCGTCCCCTAAGTCATTCCAAGTTTGTTATGGTATTCCCAGATTTTAAAATCCTCTAATTGGAGGATTTAACTGCCTGTTCATCTAATTGAGTTTTTATGATTCACTGTCCAAATCTGAGTCACAGTGCTGTGATGAAATAAGAAACTTTTTTTTTTTTTCTCTCAAGACTCAGATACCACAGATCTGACTGAAAGGTTCACAGCGAGGTCAATTCCAATCCTGTTACATGTGGATCAGCTCAGCCTGGAACTGCAAAGCAGGACGTTTTAGGTTCAAAGAAGTATTGGCACAGTTCCTAACACATACCAGCTTCTTGGCAGATATTTATTTATTCATTGATTAATACTGTCTTAATACAGATGCCATCTTTTAAGAGTCTCATTTTCCTTTAGATAGATGGTGATGAATCTATGTTTGATGCAAAAAGAAATAGTCAATTACAGAGTAACATCACTGAATTGAAAAATAAAGCGAACCCTTCTTCCCAGACTAGCTACATCATTTGTGGAGTCCAAAGCAAAATTAAAATGCAAAATCCCTTTCCTCAAAAATTATTAAGAATTTAGAGACAGTGCCTGCAAAGCCTTAAACCAAGTAGGGGGCCTCTGCTAAGCATGGTTGGATTTGGATACCGTGCAGCTGGCCAAGCACCCTCCTTTCCACCCATTTGATTAACATATATGAATGCCTGCTGTTTAATGGACATTGTGTCTACCATTGTCATATACATCATCTGTCATTCTCACAGCAACCATATGTGTCTCAGTGAAATTTTTTAACTTGCTCAAAATCATGCACAAAAGACTGCATATAATGCCTGTTTCTGCCAAGCCCAATGTAGGGCTTTCTCTACCAGACAGAAGGTATGTCAATTCTGAACAATGTATTTTCACAGAAGCTGACATATGCTGTCTTGTACATTTTTTCCTCATTGACTTACATAGATAATGCTTAACATGAGTTGAGAAGTTACAATGTGTCAGGCAATGTTCTAATTGCTGTACATGTATTCATTGCCTTTTGTCTGGCAGTGTATTTATGCTGCTTTGGTTCGGATTTGGAAGAAGGCGGAAAGCACAACAAAGAATTAACTGGAGGGATTTTAATGAAGGGACTGCTTTCAGAAGTGTACATAGTAGTAAGGGAGTCTTCAAGGAATACGAATACATCTGGAACCAGCAAGAACAGGAAACTGTTAATACCCCAGGCCCAAAAGAGCAAGGGGAGAGGGCAGTCACCAGAACCTAATGATATCCTTAGCCATGGCAGAGAAGCTGCCTTTTCAGTGCTGTGGCCATAGGTAAAGGAAGACAGACGCTGCCAAAATCCTATAAAGAGGAAGAGAGTGGAAGATGAACATTCTCATCCCCTTTCCTACTGCCCTTGGATCTCTTGCCCAGGGCCTGTGTGTTCCATCCCTAGGGATCCCCAGGGCTGAGGACTAACAAACAGTTAGCCTCCTGGGACACAAAGCAGGATAGAGAATGGCAAGGGCAAATGGAGGAAAACCAGGGTCATTATCGTGCCCATTTTACCAGTGATGAACTGGAGATCCAGAGAGGCTCAGTGTCTTGTCCCAAATCACACAGCTAAGAAGTAGCAAAGCCAAGATTCAAACTCAGGAAGTCTCAATACAGAAAGGAAACACTTAATAATGTGTTCTAAAACATGTCCTCAAATGGAGCAGAAGCATGGCATATGATGATAAACCACCTATCACCAGACCTGTGGGACTGGGTTATTGTAATTAGAGAAAGCAAGCCTGAACAAATAAAATTGATTCTTCTTCTTTTTTTTTTTTGGACAGAGTCTCACTCTGTCGCCCAGGCTGGAGTCCAGTGGTGTGATCTTGGCTCACTGCAATCTCTGCTTCCCAGGTTCAGGAGATTCTCCTGCTTCAGCCTCCTAAGTAGCTGGGACTACAAGTGTGTGCCACTACGCCCAGCTAATTTTTTGTATTTTTAGTAAAGACAGGGTTTCACCATATTGACCAGGCTGGTCTGAAACTCCTGACCTCTAGTGATCTGCCTGCCTCGGCCTCCTAAAGTGCTGAAATTACCGGCATGAGCCACCACACCTGGCCAAAACTAAATTTTAATAACTATAGTGTGTGCAGTTGGATTACCTTCAAGGTGAAAAATAATTAGGACTAGGATTGGAAAGCATTGCCTGGGAGATTGTTTCAGGGGAGAAAGTTTTAGAAAGGACAGGAGTAGTCTGCAGTTAACTACATTCTTTTAGAAGTAAATGAATACTTCTGAAACAAAGCTAAGAGTACTCAAAAAGTTTGCTTTCTTAAATACAATACATATTCCTCTCAAATTTTTGTGTATATATATATATATATTTTGTGTGTGTGTGTGTGTGTGTGTATATATATATATATATATATATATTTTTTTTTGAGACAGAGTCTCACTCTGTTGCCAGGCTGGAGTGCAGTGGCGTGATCTCTGCTCACTGCAACCTCTGCCTCCTGGGTTTAAGTGATTCTCCTGCCTCAGCCTCCTGAGTAGCTGGGAATACAGGTGTGCACCAACACACCCAGCTAATTTTTGTATTTTTAGTAGAGACTGGGTTTCACTATGTTGGTTAGGCTGGTCTCGAACTCCTGACCTCGTGATCTGCCCACCTTGGCCTCCCCAAAGTGCTGTAATTACAGGCGTGAGCCACTGCACCCGGCCTCAAATTGATATTCTTTATGGTTTATTTAAATTCTGCATTAATTCATAGACTGTGCATTGTGATCCTATTGTGCCCAGCGTTGTTCTAGGTGCTGGCAATATAACCTTGAACACACCAGGTAACATCTCCACCCTCAAGACATTTAAACCCTAGTGGCAGGGGACAAACAATAGACAAACAATGAATACATATATAATAGCACCATGAAGAAAATATAAAATTAAGAGTATAGAGAGGGACAGGGAAGAGACACACCCTAGTTAATACAGAATTATCAAGAAATGTCTCTCTAACAAGGAGACATTTGAGCAGAGAACTGAGGGAAACTTCTGTCTCATTGATGGTACAAAAATGAACCTCAGCCCAGTTGCAGAGACTAGAATTTTAGATCTGGAAGGAACCACACAGCCAGCATTCTATAATGAAGAAACGGAGGCCCCAGGGAACTTAAGCACCTTATTCAGAGCCATATGGTACATAAATATCAAAAAAGCTTGAGCTAAAAATAATCTATTAGGAATCTCACTCCATAAATTAGCAAATCTTTTTGGGCCCCTGTTATTTACCAGGCAGCCTGTCTCATGCATTTTGCACTAGATCCTATTGTTTACTGATTTGGAATGGATTTAGAACTACTGAGTTTTTACTGTGACTTTAAGTTTCGGCTACCTTGAGGTATAGGTTCCCTTTGTGTGATATGTGTCGAGATGCTTTGGAAGCTAAACAAAATCCTGCCAGTTGTGGCTGGCAAAATGTTACAAACCACCCCAACCCTTCTTTCAATTGATTAATTTTACTTTTTTGTAACTTGAAAATGAGACCCTGGTGGTTCACATGGATTGGTTAAAAATCACACACACTCTGTCTCTCCGATCTTTGATCTACATTTATAAAAAAAAAAAACATAGCAGCAGAGTTACTGTCTTAGTTTGGGAGACTGGGCATAGGGAGCAGAACAGGCAGGAAGGGAGCCAGGACCTTCACGGTCAAATCAGAGGGCAAAGTTGGAGGCTCAAGGGAGAATTGTCATTAGAAGGTGACAAAAGGTGTTACTAGGCATTATGCCAAGCACGGATGGGCTAAAGAGGTAGAAACAGGGTCAGTGATTAGAGTGAGGAGGTAGACATCTGGACAGAGACTGGGGAAGGTGGCTGAAGATGAGAAGGGAAGAGGAGGTTAGCAATACTAGGGGTCAGGGACTAGAGTGTAAGTAAGAAGCCACTGCCTGTGACGGTTCACTTTACGTGTCAACTTGACTGGGCTAAGGGAGGCCCAGATGGCTGGTAAAACATTTCTAGATATGTCCGTGAGGGTGCTGCCAGAATAGATTAGCATATGAATCAATAGACTGAGTAGAGAAGATTGCTCTCATCAATGTGGCGGTCACCATCTAATCCACTGAGGGCCTGTCTTAGTCCATTTTGCATACAAGAACATACCTGAGACTCAGTAATTAAAAAAGGAAAGAAATTTATTTATTACAGTTATGTAGGCTGAGAAGCCCAAGGTTGAAGGGCCACATCTGGTGAGGGCCTTCCTGATGGAGGAAACTCTTTACAGAGTCCTGAGTAAGTGCAGGGCATCCCATGGTGTGGGGGCTGAGTGTGCTAGCTCAGGTCTCTCTTCCTCCTCTTGTAAAGCCACCAGTTCCCTTCCCATGATAATCCGTTAATCTATTAATGAATACATGAGCCTTCATGACCTAATCTCCTCTTAGAGCCCCCGCCTCTCAATACTGGTGCATTGCGGACTACATTTCAACATGAGTTTTGGAGGGGACAAATATTCAAACCATAGCAGGGCCAAATGAAACAAAAAGTTAGAGGAAAGGCCAATTCTTCTCTTTTTCTGGAACTGAGACATCCATCTTCTCCTGTTCATGGACATTTGTGCTCCTGGTTCTCAGACCTTTGGACACCCCTCCTTGGTTCTCAGGGCTTTGGCTTTGAACTGTACTATACCCCACCAGCTTTCCTGGTTCTCCAGCTCACAGACAGCTGACTTTTCAGTCCTCCATAACTGCATGAGCCAATTCCCATAATAAATCTCCTCTTCTGTATCTATATATATGCTATTAGTTCTGTTTCTCTGGAGAACCCTGGTTAATACATGGCCAGAGATAATTCTTACAGATGCATTGCTTTGAAGGCTGTGTTCAAAGGCCCAGGTTCCATCTCTCACAGAGATGACAATTTTGATATAAACTTATATTAAATAGTATTTAACTTTAAAAATCCTTCACACATATACACCACTTTATGTAATCAGTAAGGTAATGAATGCTGGTATTTTATCCAGTTAATGGATGGGAGAATTAAGGTCTAGAGATGTTGAGAAATGGACCCAATGTCTGATGATGAATTGATGGTAGAGCAGGGGCTAAAACTCAGGTCTTCCGTCTTTTAACCTCCATCTCTCATACCAGATTTTTTTTTTTTCCTTTTGAGACAAAGTCTCACTCTGTTGCCTAAGCTGGAGTGCAGTGGTGTAATCATGGCTCACTGCCTCGAACTCTTGGGCTCAAGTAATCCTCTGACCTCAGTTAACCTGAGACTTAGGACTACAGGTGCATGCCATTGTACCCAATTAATTTTTAAAACTTTTTATAGAGACAAGGTTTTGCTATGTTGCAAGGCTGTTCTCAAACTGCTAGGCGCAGGGGATCTTCCTGCTTAGGCCTCCCAAAATACTGGGATTACAGGCATGAGCCACCATGCCCAGCCTCTTATACCGCTTTGACCTAGTCCACGTGGCCTTGTGGTAGGAAGATGGGAAGGAATAAACATCACTGGCAGTACTAAGAACTTTCCACCAAAGTTGTGAGACTTGCCCCACAGTGAAGATTGATATATCTTGAGAAACTATAATTTGCTTATGTAATTTTCCCCTCATTGTTTCTGGGAGCCCAGTCACCTAATTTGCAAAGGAAGACAACCCCATGGCTTTGTTCCTTGACCTGGAGGCTTCAACCTGATTGAACCTAAAAACAAAGGTTGTCTTACTCTGGGCTCCATCATGTGAGGTTCCACAGTAGTTTTTATGGTCTGAATGTATATCCTATAGGAGAGTATTTGTCAGCATCAGCAACTATAACAGCTCTCATTTACTGATGGCTTGTTATGGCACATGCCACAAAGCCTTATGAAGACGTAGCTAAGATGCCAGCTGGGAATGATATACCATGGGGTTCGGACACTGGTCTTCAAGATGCAGTATGTGCATCAAATCATTATATGGTGCTTATGTCTCTAGTAGGTAGAATATGCAGGGGCAGGAAATAAAAGTAGAAAGTGACCCTCTCATTTTCATTCTTAGTGACCGACTTGAGGAATTTGCACTTCCTGTTTCTTTAACTTTGCTTTCTGCTAAACTAAAGATCCTGGTTCCCAAAGTGAACTGGCAGTGGGGAAGGGGGAAGGAGGTGGAGGGAATCTTATATCAGGGAATAGAGTTAAGATTTCACTGAATCTAAAGTTACACCTGTCACTTGGTCATTTTAAACTCCTTGGGCTAGTAGTCCAGCAAGCCAAAGAAAAAAATTTCTATCCTGGCAGGGATCATTGAGGTTGGATGTCACAGGAGGCAGGCTTGCTTCTACATAGTGGGAGCAAGAGGAAGTATCTCTGGAACTCAGGGGACAGCTGGGTCTCCTCTGGTGCTTCTGTACAGTGAATGGGCAGCTACAGCAACCATAAGCTGATGAAGACATGGAAACGAGGGGCTCAGACCCCTCAGGAGTAAAGGTCTAGGTTACCTCACTGGGCACACAGCCTAGACCAGCAAAGGCCTGGATGGGGGTCGGGGGAACCTAGAGTGGGAGAAAGAAGAGTCAGATGATGAAGAGTAGAGTTAGAGCCTTTGGACTAACTGCAGCAGAAGTGGCTGTAGCTGGTCTCAGGAATATGCCTATGATAAATCTTTTTCTTCCTTGGAAACTATAACCAGATGCTTTGAGAAATCATTGATTGGACAGCTGCATGAGTGGATCTGAGTGTGACAGGATGGGCTGCAGCAGATGCTGTTGGTCCTCTCTCATATCCTCTTGTCTCCCACTGGTTCTGTGCCAGCACACCTCTCACCAGTGGGCTGCTCTGGCCACAGGAGCAGACTGGACTTGCTAAGGGACAGGCTAGAAATTCCAGGAAGCTCACAACCTAGGGAGTAGCCCTCAACCAATGCAGGATGGGAGCTGGTAGATGAATTGCCAGCTTCCTCACTCCTGGGGTGGTGCACCACTGAAGCATGAGCCTTGTAGTTTCCCAGTGGATGCCTGCGGGAGTGGTCCCCAGATACCCGGCAGTGCCTGCTCCTTCACGCAAACCACCTTGTTTGTCTTTCCTTTCCTGTATCACTTCCCCACTTCCTTACTGGCACTTCCTGCCATTACCTCTCAAATAAGCCATTTGCACCCAAATCCTTATCAAATTTTGGGCAAACCCAAACTCAGAGAGTGACCAAGCCAGAAAATAAGTCCAGGCTGTTTGGCTCCAGAGTCTATGCCTTGAACTACTACTATGTTTGAATTAAAGGATGATCCCACAGATATAGAGTACTGGGGAGGAGAAAAATGATCCAAGTCGCTTTTAAAGGCAGACACAAAATCAAACTATTCCACCCTTATAAACTCTTATGGCCAAGTGTTAGTTTTTTTATACAACAGTCCTTTATTTGAAATCAATCTTGCTAGAGACTTAATGAGCACTCATTGGGATGATTCTTTTCCAATAACTGGTTTATTGATTTTTCAGTGGCGGTTTTCTCAAATGAGATTTGAAAAAGATGGTGTTGCATGATACTCAAAGAGGAACCCCTCACCTTTCAAGAAACAACAGGCATGTGAAGTAAAATGGTGTATATTAATTAGGTGTTTCTAACAACCAAATAAAATGTTGCCCTAGACGCAGAGCAAAATTCTGATTCCTCCACGTCCACAACTTTATTAGCATCTTTGGGAATTACCCTCATCCTCAGAGGGAGGAAAAGAGATTAGGAAGAAGCAGGAAAACAGGGCACAGTGGTTCACAGCTGTAATCCCAGCAATTTAGGAAGTGGACATGAGAGAATCGCTTGAGCCCAGGAGTTTGAGATCAGCCCGGACAACATGGAGAGATCCCATTTCTACAAAAATAAAAACAATTAGCCAGGTATGGTGGTGTACCTGTGTAGTCCTAGCTACTCAGGAGGCTGAGGCAGGAGGATTGCTTAAACCTGGGAGGTTTAGGCTGTAGTGAGCTATGATCCTGCCACTGCACTCCAGCCTGTACTCCACTTGCACTCCAGCAAAACTCTGTCAAAACAAAACAAAACAAAAACGGGAAATGATCGCATGCCTTACCTTTCTGCACTAGGCTTGTGGAGTCTGGCATTCTTCCGCTGTCCCCTGTCCACCCCTTTCTAAAGCCTTGTACTCCAGTTAGGAGTCTGAACTGGGGTGAGCAAAAACCACCCTGAATAGACACTGGCCTGAGAAGAGGTTTGCAGTCTCCTTAAGAGGAGGAAATTGACAATAAGCAACTATGACAAAATCTGACTCTGGGGGCCTGGAGTAGTGAGCACTGGCCAGACTGATTTGTGGAGGCAGCCTGGTTGGGTGTGAAAGCACAAAGCTACAGTCATGGGTATTTCTCCAGGTCACATCTTTGTTATTTCCATGAACTGCATTGGCAGTAAAATGTAGAGCCCGACTCTGGAACCAGGTTGTCTGGGTGCCTGGACTGAGTCCCAGCTCCACCACTTACTTGGTGGTTTCACTGAACTTTTCCGCGTTTCATCGGTAAAAGAGGGACAATAATTATATTAGTCAGGGTCTCAGTAAGAAACAGATGTGTTCTCAAATTAAGAAAGGTTTAATAAAGAGACTTCTTACCAAAGTGGGCAGGATTAGGGGAAATCAACATGGGGCAGTGAAGCACCCAGAGCTGGCAACATCAGGAAGCCAATTCTGCCTGTAGGCCCACAGGTGTTATGAGAATGAAGAGTAACTATGGATTCGCTTGTAGAAAGGGCTGTGTACTCATAGCTGTGGATTTCAGTGGAGGAACATTGCCCCCGCCATCTTTCAAACCCAATGTTTTATTCCCATTCCTGGATATTGGTGCCTCCTGCTGGTAGCCCCCAGTGGCTGAACCCAACTAAGATACAGAGTGCAAGGGAGCCAGGCTGAGGCCATCCATCAAGGCTAGCTTCCTAGGGCCCAGAGCAGAGTGCAGAAGGGCAGAGGTGGAATCTAGAGGGATAGAGAGAGCCTATGGGGCTCAAGAACGGTAGCTACCTCATAGTGTTGTTGTGAAGATTAATGTTACAACATAAAGCTCAAAGGTCAATGCAAACACATACTTAGTAAACATTATAGAAGAGTCTGTTACATTATTGTATCCCTCATATCTCTCTGTGCCTTTTAGCATCCAGGTTGCTGCAGGATTGGTTGAGCCACTCCTTAGGTGCCCAACACCAGTCCATCTCCTGCCACCGGGAGAATCTCTCTCTGCCAAGGCCAAATGTCTGCTTCTCATCCCTGGGGTATTGCTCTTGCATGACCGTGTCTGCCTCTACAATCAGGTCCTGCATCATCTCTGAGGAAAGGAGCTTCAGAGTTGGGCCCAGGAAATGAGTCTCTGGAATGCTGGTACCTCTGGACAACCTTCCCTTCTCATCTTAGAAAGTAAAACTCCTCCCAGAAAGTTAAACACCATCCCAGAAAGAAGTTGACTACATCCAGGCTGAGCAGATAGGAAGTCTGCTCTTGCTTCCTCTCTCCCTATCAGTTAGGATCTAAGGGCACCTGAGAGTGAGTCCAACTCACTTCCAGAATTGAGTCTTGCCACCTACCTCCTCCAGAATTTAATAATAGATATTGCCACTATCTATTGGGCATATAATTATGGGTCAAACAGTATGTAAGAAGCTTTCCATATCTTATGACATTTAATCTTTATAGCAACTCTGCCAAGAATTAGTATCCCCACTTCATACGTGAGGAAATGGAGACTCAGAAGTTTCACCTAGACAACGAGTAAGTGGCAGGGTTGAGATGAGTCTGTCTGACTCCAAAAGCCTCTCCATCACATGATGATGTCAACAGATCCAATGTGAATCATGCTTTCTCTTCTAAACTTTTTCTATAGTCACAAGATGCATGCAAGCAGAGAAAATGGACTTTCTGCTTGAAAAGTGTATCATTTTTGTGGGAGACAAGATTCACACAAATAGAGTGGTTTGAAAATGATCCAGACCTGTATCAAGTCAGGTGCCAGACTGAATGCCACAAACTTTATATGTTGAGGGAGCTTAGAGAAAGGGAAAAATGTGAGAAGTCATTGAGTGGGACTTTGCAAGAAGTTGGTCTTTGATGAGGTGGCATGCTCTGCAGACAGAGGTGAGAAATGCCAGCCCCAGTGCAGTGGCTCACGCCTATAACCCCAACACTTTGGGAAGTGAAGGAGGGAGGATCACTTGAGCCCAGGAGTTCAAGACCAGCCTGGGCAACAAAGTGAGACGCTGTCTCTAAAAAAAATAAATAAATAAAAATAATTAGCTGGGTATGGTGGCATGCGCCTATAACTCTAGCTACTTGGAAGGCTGAGGCTGAGGCAGGAGAATTACGTGAGCCCAGGATTTCAAGATCACACAACTGCACTCTAGTCTGGGTGACAGAGTGAGACCCTTTCTCAAAAGAAAAAAAAAAAAAAGCCAACGGACAGGGCAATTGATGGATAAAGAGAAGGAAGACAGAAAAACAAGCCCACTAAGTGGAAGAGAATATTGACCTCCCTAGAGAAGGGAGCACTAGGGAGTAGCAGATAATGAAGAGGGTTGAGGAAGAATAAGAAAGTCTTTGAAAGCCACAGAGAGGAATTCAGACTCAACGTGGGAGAAAAAGGAACTCATAATAGTTGTGAGGGGGCAGTGCCAGATGAAAGAGTGTCAGAAAGGTTTAGATTTCAGGAGGAAGGGAAGGGACTGAGAGGAGGAGAGGCTATGAAAACATGCTAATGCAAAGCAATAAGAACTGAGATAAGAAAGAGAAAACTGCAGTCACCCTTCAAAAGAAGAACTGGCCAGATATGGTAAACAAATTAGTCAGAGCAGATGAGACAAGGATGACTCCACAGTTTTCACCATGCTTGATAAAGGGGACAAGGAGAACAGACAGGGAGAAGAGTCATCTATAAATTGAGTTCATTGAAACATGAAAGAAGGCTTCCCTGAAAAGAAATGGAAAGGATCCCTCCGATAGAGAAGCAAAGGGTTTTGTTTTTGCTTTTGTTTTCTGCAGAGGAAGAATACCGAGCTTTACAAAAAGCTCCTAGATCGCCACTTCTGATAGATCAGAGAAGTCTTTGAATAAACTTCTCTCAGCTTAGAGGCCCCCTCTGTGCGTCTTGAGCTGTGTGTGACTTCAGAGAATGGGCTTAGGAGTCTCACAGAGGGTTGAGGGGGCTCCTCCTACTTAGTGTGTCAAAGTGTTCTGGTTGGCCCAAAAAAGAAATCTAAACAAGTCCGACTTGTCATCTTGTTAAATCTCGAGGAATTCAAAAATACATCCTTCCTAATGAACTGGTCAAACACTATTTACACATTGAGCAAAAGTCCTCATCTCGTTGGACCCTGTACAGGTTTTATACTCAAGGCTTCCCTTGACATTGGTTCATTAAAATATATACTTTCATTTTCGTTAAGATGTCTAATTGTGCCCAATAAACTGTTGCCACCAGTAACTTGTGAATTCCATAATCTTTCCATTAAGATCTTACATTTCCTTTATATTTAGCTCCCTTTTTTTGGTAAATTTAGGTGTCTCCCTGCAAAAGTAATTAAAAAACTAAAATAAAATATACTTTACTTCTCTGATCAGAGGGGCCATTTTTATTTCCTTTGGGGAAAGTCATAATTTAAGTTGTTAAATGCACGTAATTTATAGGTGAATCTTCTCCTTATCTGTCTTTCTTTTTCATATTTATTGATCACCAGCTAAGAACTGGATTTATTTGTTCTTACAAGTCCTTTAAATATTTCTTTTTATTTCCTATAAATTAAGGGAAACTCATTTTCCTTGAAAACAACAACTTACTTCAGTCTAAAGTATGCCTCATGTTGTATGATGTTTCCTTTCTTTTCTTTTCTTTCTTTTTTTTTTTTTTTTTTTTTTGAGACAGGGTCTGGCTCTGTCACTCGATCTGGAGGCCAATGGCATGATCTCGGCTCACCCAGCCTGGAACTCCCGGGCTCAAGCAGTCCTCCCACTTCAGCCTCCCGAGTGGCTGGGACCACAGGTATGAGCCACCACGCCCGGCTCAAGAGATCCTTCCGCTTCAGCCTTCCAAAGTGCTGAGATTGCAGGCATGAGCCACTGTACCTG
The DNA here is from genome assembly GCF_003255815.1 of Theropithecus gelada. NCBI lineage: Eukaryota > Metazoa > Chordata > Mammalia > Primates > Cercopithecidae > Theropithecus > Theropithecus gelada. The sequence goes on along the minus strand of NC_037673.1, from coordinate 34,170,778 downwards.
GCCATATGATGTTTCTTTCAAATAATTTGCATGTGCATGTGTGTGCGTGTGTGTGCGGGTGTGTGTGTTGGCGGTACGGATTGGGGAGAGGGACGAGGGCAGAGGAAGAGGAGGGGGGTGTAAAGTTTTCTCAGAACTTAGTGGTGGGCGTGTGGCATAGGTGGTTGAAGAGATAACAAGAGCTCACTTTAAAATGATTGCTTCCATTTAGCTTCTATCAAATTTTTGAAGAGGCTTTGTAAGACCAGACATGAAATGGCATTTCCTGATTAGCTCTCAGGAATACTAACGTGTCTACAGACATGAATCACATCCCCTGTTTGTTCATTCCATTTCACAACAGGAACATGAGACATAACTCACCCAGACCTTAACCAACTTTGGTGGGGAGAGGGGTATCCAGCCTTCCTCCTATGCGATATCCAGCCTGAACTTTCTGCTCATCTGGTCTGAGACAGAGCCCAGCAGTAAGATTAGAGAAGATTAGGTGCCTGATTGGTTTGGTCATGCAGGTAGCCCAGTCAAGAAACTCAGCTTGGTGAGCTTCCGTGGTGAAAGGGGAAATAAGAGAGTGGGCCATGGGGTATTTCTCATGTACTAAGATTTTTGACAACCAACTGGATCATTTTGACTCAAGGAACATGGCCAGTGCTGTACAACCTTGTGTTTCCGTCACAATCAGCCACCCATACTTCCCCTCACGCCTTTTCCAGCCAGGTGCTGCCATTCACCTTTCTTACCTTGCATGATGGGTGGTGGAACAGTTTCCCGAGTCAGCAGGAGGTGAATAAGAGCTCCTGGTGGGGCTGGAAACTTCTCAGTTTCATGCTCACTTTTGGTTCCTTTGTTTGTACAGCCTTGTACTGTTTTCCATCTAGATTTCTGACCCGTTGCCTCCTAACAACAAGTAGCTTTTGTCTATGCCTTTACCCCTGACTCACTGGTCTAGATTATTGACCCACTATTTTGCCAGGATCTCTGGGTCATTGTACTTCTTACTACTACTTGCCTACTTGCCCCTCTCTTGTTTCCCCCCTCCCGTTTCCTTTTTCCTTCCTTCTCTTTGTATACATTTACTGAGGATTTAGTGTGTGTAGGCTATGAACAAGTTCTGGGGACCCACAGCGTTAGCAGAGAAGATGGATGGAGATAAGTAATTATAATAAAGTGAAATAGGTATTATGCCAAAGTCAGTAGAAGCAGCAATGAAATACTTTATATAGGGCTGGGGTATCTGTATGAGACAGAGCAGGAGACATGAGACTGGAAGGGAAACCAGGAGCCAGATTTTTTTTTTTTTTTTTGAGACAGAGTCTCATTCTGTTGCCCAGGCTGGAGTGCAGTGGCGTGACCTCGGCTCACTGCAACCTCTGCCTCCCAGGTTCAAGAGATTCTCCTGTCTCAACCTCCTGAGTAGCTGGGACTACAGGTGTGTGCTACCATGTTCGGCTAATTTTTGTATTTTCAGTAGAGACAGGATTTCACCATGTTGGCCAGGCTGGTCTTGAACTCCTGGCCTCAGGTGATCCACCTGCCTCGGCCTCCCAAAGTGCTGGGATTGCAGGCATGAGTCACCACACCCCGCCAGGAGCCAGATTTTATGTCATATTACAGAGGATGAACTTTATCCCAAGGACCACCAGAAGCTCTGAAAAGACTACTAATGGTTACTATCTATTGAGCAGTTACCATGGGTTTTTCATACATTAATATTCTCACATTATCCTTTGGTGATAGGTATTATTTGTTAGATTTGTTTTACAGATGAGGAAACTGAGACTTAGAGAATATATCAGTCGGGGTCAACCAAGGCAACCAAACTTCTAAGTATTTAATCCAAAGGAAATTTAATCCAGGGAATTGGTTATGCAGGTGAAGGAAGAGGTAAGAACCCAGACAGCAGTGGTGAGGCAGTTGAGATCAGCAACAGCAGAGAGCAAAAGGAAACAGGCTGTGTTATTGAAGCCCAGGGGCCAGTCACTGGTCAAAGCTGGGACCACAGGAGACATCACTGAAAACAGACATGCCTGCAAGTCCCCACCTTCCACCATCCAGGGTTCTTATTGACTGAATCCATCTGGAAGCCAGAGGGCCTAAGGAGTGTAATAGAGGAAACAGCAGGGGGAGGATACTGTATTGGTGGGGGTCCCAATAGAAATCAGACAGCACACTCAAAGTAGAATAATTTGAGCAGGGTTGATTTACTAACAGCTAAATTACAAAGATGGGGGAGAATAGGGAACCACAGGGGACAGCGCAAAGGAACTCGAGGCTGGCGGCAGCACAGTGGTTACCATCTGCTATGGTTTTGATAATTGTCTCCTCCAACATTTATGTTGAAATTTCATCCCCAATGTGTCATTATTGACAGATGGGGCCTTTAAGAGGTGACTGGGTCATAAGGGCTCTCCCCTCCTGAATGGAGAAATCCATGCAGAGATTAATGGGTTGTCATGGAGCGAGTCTGGTGGCTTTATAAGGAGAGGAAGAGAGATCTGAGCTCACCCACTCAGTCCCTCAACTATGTGATGCCCTGTGCCACCTCGGGACTTTGCAGAGAGTCCCCACCAGCAAGAAGGTTCTCACCAGATGGCCCTCTCAACATTGGACTTCCCAGCCTCCTAAGCTATGAGAAATAGACTTCGTTTCTTATAAATTACCCAGTTTCAGGTATTCTGTTATAAACTACAGAAGATGAATTAAGACGCTATCTCTAGGGCCAAAGAGATAAGGAGAAGAAGAGGTTGTTGAAACCTGAAGGGAAAAGGAGGGTTGTAGAGCAGGCCACTTGAAAAGAAGTGGTGCTTTCTTGTTGAGGGACACAGCCACAATGTCACAAGGAGGTACCTTCTAGAATATATACTTTGACCTCCTTCTCTTTCCTTCCTCTCATCAGCTGGGGCTCTGTATTGGCCAAGCCCAAAGGGAAGTTCGAGGGCATAAGAGCCCTGTCAATGTAGTATCATTTACAATTTGAGAAACCAAGGCTTGGAGAGTTTAGGTGACTTTTTCAAGGTCACGCGCCTAATCTGTAGAACTGGAAATTGAACATATGTGTGACTCCAAATCCATATTTGTTAATCACTGTACTAGACTCTTTGTCCATAGGATCTTTCTTGCATTCATGTCTCAGACCTGATATTTCCACTTTTTGCCCATCTACCTCATTACGGAGTCAAATTTGCACAGACCCTCAGAACTCACAGAACCTTCTGCATCTTGTGACTATTTCCTGTTGTCTGGATTCTGCCTCTCAACACTACTTTGGTTCTTCCTGTTTTAGTAACTGAACATCTATTCACTACTTAACATCACTTGTATTACTAACATTTCCTGTGAAAACAGAACAGTTCTTACGGAACCAAGGGTGTGGCCCACACAAATCATAGGATTCCCAGGTTTTCAACCTAATATAACATAAAAGTGTTTTCTATCAGATGTGGGGTGTATACTAGCTAAAACCAACAGGTAGAAGGGTCAAGTTCGAGAAGGAATTCCAAAGATAAAAAACTATATATTTGAAGATGTTTGTTGTTGCTTTATTTATATTGGTGAGCCATTAGAGGCAGCTCAAGTGTCCAACAACAGGAGGACTGCTAGATTAGTGACTCTCAGCAAATACTGGGTGGAAAGCTTCCCCTTGCCCATTTCTACTTAGAGCATTTTTTTCAAGGCAGAGCCTCTCTCTCTCTCTCTTGCCCAGGCTGCAGTGCGGTGGCGTGATCATGGCTCACTGCAGCCTTGACCTCTGGGGCTCAAGTGGTCTTCCCACCTCAGTCTCCCAAGTAGCTGGGACTACAAGTGCATACAATAGTATTTTAATAATTTTAAAAGTCAAAAACACTTATACACAAAATAATAACATTATTTTCCCAGGAAATCAAAAAATAAGAGTTCTCTAGTTTTCCCCCCAAGTTGTTTTACAAAACCAAACTGTCTGTTCAGCTGATGGGGCCAGGACTGTCCCCAAATTCTTTTGCAAGAAGGGAATTTCGGCTCTTAGTCTGTCTCTAAGGGGATGGCTATGGGGACTGTATTTCTCTCCCAAGCCTCTTGAGGGAGGTGTACAAGTTGCACAGCAGAGTCTTGGGGCCAAGGGTTGAGCTAAGTCTTTGAACACTAGCTACTGGGCAGGAAGCAGTTAGCACCTGACTTTGTTTAAGCTGTCCCCCGCAGCTGTTCTATCCATGGCTGGGAAGAGAGCTGGACCACTTCCACAAACGGAGTAAGCAAAGTTAACCACAGAACTAGCCGTGGGTGAAATTTCCAGGGAGTGTAGGCTTTGTACAAACAGAGTAAAGACAAGAAGAGCGGGTAGCATCGTAGGCAACTAGAACAATGGCAGGCTGCCCAATGGCAGTGATCTTCCTTGTGGGGGTGGCAGATGAGGGGAGCATGATGCTGAGAGAGCAAACACTTTTTCCCAAACTAGTGGGAACATGTGACCCACAGGAGTGCCAGCCTCCAGTCTGGGTCAGCCTTAGGTGAAGAGGTTGCCTATGATATGTGCTTCTATAAATGACCTACTTTTTCTTTTAATTCAATGATTTCATTCATTTATTCAACAGACTGAGTGCTTACTATGAGTTTCCTATTCTAGGGTCTAGGGATACAAGAATGAACAAAATAGGTGATAATTCCCTTCTTATGGAATTTGCATTCTAAAAGGGAGACAGAAAACTGCTACAATAAGTAAAATGTATTGTATATTGAATGAAGGTATGTGCTGTGGAGAAGAGTCAAGCAGAAATAAGGGACGTAGTGTGTAAGGGGGATGTAAGCGTCTTTAGGGAAACCTCACTGAAAAAGGGTGACATTTAAACAACACCTATTTTATGTCTAGAAATTTTTTTAGAAAAGGTATAAATTAAGGAGAATACAAAAGCAAGCACCCATTCTCCCATTTGCAGAGATAACCACTGTTAACATTTTGTTGATCTCCTTTTACACTCTTTCCTACGTGTGTTGGAACATGTCACATATTTAAAGGTATGTATATGGAGGCATGGAGATCTGCCTTCTTCACTTTCCAGCACAGCCACAGTTTTCCTTCTTACAAAACTGCATCATCACTTCCACTGGCCACAGAAGATGGGGAAGGGTATAGCACAATGGGGGAGTCAGGGGTCTCACCCCAGTCCGGTCGTTTATGTAAGATTTCTGTGTTCCAATTTTTTCATCAGTAAGTTAGGGACCATAGGATTTAACTTGTAGTGTTATTTAGGGGGAGGAGGGGCAATCAAATGATTTACTACTTATGAAGAACTTAGAAGAATCCTTGGCACATAGGAAATGTCTACCAGGAGTTAGGACAATCGGTACCATTTCGGAGTAGACCCACTTCATCTCTGGGATGGTTTGACAAAGTCAGACAGCAAGGCTGAGCAGGTCAAGGAGGCCTTTTTCCTCTGGTAATGTGTTTGTATCTAATTCCAGATGCCCAGAAGCCTTGGAGGGCTTTAAGCAGGGGCGTGGCTTGCCTGTATTTATGCAGCTGTGTGGAGAATGAATTGTAATGCAGCAAAATGCTTAAAGGGAGGGCAGCCACGAGGCTGTTTCAGGAACTTGGACAAGAGATGGTGTCAAACTGGAAAGGTGCCAATGAAGGTGGTTAGAACTGATCTGATTGGAGATGTATTTGAAAATTAAAGTCAATAAAGAATTGTGGGGCTTCCTGGCTCTGGGGAGAGTGGTAGCATTTAGACGGGGAAGGCCAGGGGTCCACACTGGGGCTGGGTGTGTGGAGCACTAATTCTCTTTGGCCACATTAACTCCATTACCAGGCTTTGCCCTTCATTATCATCATCACCTTAGCTTAGGCCCTGTCCCCTCTGGACCAGACTTTAGCCCTAATGGGTGCATCACAGATGTCCCTGACCCCAGCCCGTGGCCTTTCACTGACTCTCTCCTGTGGCTTTTCTTAATTCTTCCTTGAGTTTTCCCACTCACTGGCTTTATCCTCTGCTTGCCTGAGCCTGGCTCACGGTTCAAGGCCAAATCCAAGCATCACCTCCTTCACAAAGTTCTTTCCTTTCTGAATTTCAATACAAATTATGTGCATCACCCATTTGGTTTTCAGCACGTTATTCACATTTTCTTTTAAAAATGTGTTTAGAGCTGGGCGCGGTGGCTCACGCCGTAATCCTAGCACTCTGGGAGGCTGAGGCAGGTGGATCACCTGAGGTCAGGAGTTCAAGACCAGCCTGGCCAACAGAGCGAAACCCTGTCTTTACTAAAAATACGAAAATTAGCTAGATGTGGAGGCAGACGCCTGTAATCCCAGCTACTCAGGAGGCTGAGGTAGGAGAATTACTTGAACCCGGGAGGTGGAGGTTGCAGTGAGCTGAGATCACGCCATTGCCCTCCAGCCTGGGTGACAGAGTGAGACTCCATTTCAAAAAAAAAAAAAAAAATGTGTTTAGGGTCAGGAATAGCAAGCTCACACCTGTAATCCCGATACTTTGCGAGGCTGAGGAGGGAGGATTGCTTGAGCCCAGGGGTTTGAGACCAGCCTGGGCAACGTAGGGAAACACTGTCTCTACAAAAAATTAAAAGAAAAGCAACTAGCCAGGCATGGTGTTGTATGCCTATGGTCCCAGCTACTCGGGGGACCTGACATGGGAAGATCTCTTGAGCATGGGATATCAAGGCTGCAGTGATTGTTCCACTGCACTCCAACCTGGGCAACAGAGTGGGACCTTGTCTTTTCAAAAAAGTGTTCATGTTCCTCCACTATCCCCTGAACCTTCGCTGACAGGACCGCAAAGACAGAAACAGCGCCAGGCCCTGGGGGCTGAATGTGTGGGGAGTTTTGTGAGGCAGGGTAAAGATAGAAGGGGCCCTTAGGGGAGAATGACAAACAGGACGACTCCACACACTTCACAGGAGCTCAGGGATGACTCTGCACAGTATCCCATTTGTGCTAAATTCCACCCAGAGTGGAATTTATGAGTCCTGTTCCCAAGGGACTCATATCATCTGGTGCGTACATTTAGGCCATTTTCTCTGGTGTATGAACTGTCCAGAGACAGTACGAGATGACGGAGCAGGCAGCCCTTTGGATAACTGGCCACCTGTCCCTGTTTTGCCACAGGCCCTGTTCTGTTGTCAGCCAGGTTCTGAGCCCAAATCTGAGGCAAACCCATCCCTGCAGAACTCATCCCAGGCCAGTGCTCTGGGTTTGTAAAACGCCTGAGCTGCTGTCTTTCATTGGTTCCAGTGGTCAGGCCGGCCTACTGGTAAATGGATATAGTTTATTTTTCAGCGCCTGAACAAAGGTGTCTTCCCTGTGGACCTCTCCAGGGCCTGGAATTATTTTATTGTCTCTTCTTTGAGTCAAATTAAGTATTAAGAGTATGTATGCCATCATTTGAGGTGATCGACATCTTGGCCCAATTCAATTTATTGCATTAACCAGCCAGGCTAGGTTTGAGTGACCCTCCCTCCCTTTACCCTTTCTCCTTCTCCTTCCTCCCACTCTCCTTTCTCCTCTTGCAGCATCTGTTTACAGGCACCCTTTGGTAAGGTTGGGGAAGTGGTGCTGCAGAGGTGTGGATCTGCTTCAGGGAGCCCTCTGGAAGTTCAGGCCCAGAGTGGGGAGTAGGGAGGGAAGTGCTGGAGTGGCCTGGGGCTGCAGGAAGACACTGGGCTTCTTGGCTGAGCACACACTTTCCCAACAGCTCCTATGTTCGCCTGAGTAATGGCCACCAAAGACATGCACGCTTGAATTCCTGGAACTTGTGAATGTTACCTTATGTGGCAAGGGGGACTTTGCAGATACAACTAAGTTAAGGACCTTGCAATGGAGAGATTTTCCTGGTGGGCCTCAAATGTAGTCTTCAGTGTCCTTATATGAGGGAGACAGATGGAGCTTTAACACAGAAGAGGAGACAAAATGACCATAGAGGCAGAGATGGGAGTGATGAGGTCATGAGCCAAGGATTCTTGGCACCAATGAGAAGCTGGAAGGGGAAAGAAACAGGTTCTCTCCTGGGGCCTCCACACCCCTTGATTTTAGGCCTATAAGGATGAGTTCAGACTTCTGGTGTCCAGAATTGTAAGATAGTAGCTTGTGTTGTTTTAAGCCACCAAGATTATGGTACCTTGTTATAGCAGTGATAGCAAATGAATACAGCTCATGGGCGCACCTTAATTCTGGGTTATCTAAGGAGGCTTCTGAGACCTAAGGGTTTGAAAGTTGTAGCTTCATGAATGCTTGGACCCAACTGGACACCCCAGGCCAAACAAGGCCTTTTGCTCTAGGTCAGATTTGCTCTCCCAGGGGAGGTCTAATCAGTTTAAAATGGAACCTGGATGTGGTGGCTCACGCCTGTAATCCCAGCACTTTGGGATGACGAGGTGGGCAGATCACCTGAGGTCAGGAGTTCAAGACCAGCCTGGCCAACATGGGGAAACCCCATCTCTACTAAAAACACACAAAAATTAGCTGGACGTGGAGGCAGGTGCCTATAATCCCAGCTACTTGGGATGCTGAGGCAGAAGAATCACTTGAATCTGGGAGGCGGAGGTTGTGGTGAGCTGAGATAGTGCCACTGCACTCCAACCTGGGTGATTGAGCCAGACTCTGTCTCAAAAAAAAAAAAAAAAAAAAAGAAATCTAAAGTATATGATTCACTGTGAAGAATCGGCTCACACAATTGTGGAGGCTGAGAAGTCTCACGGTCTGTCGTCTTAAAAGTGGAGACCCAGCAAAGCTGGTGGCCAAGTTCTGAGAGCCAGAGGGCTGATGGTATATGTCCCAGTCAAGGGCAGGAGAAGACTAATGTTCCAGTTCAAGCAGTCAAGCAGAGAGAGCCAATACCCTCTTCCAGCACCTTCGCTTTCTACGTAGGCCCTCAGTAGACTGGAGGATATCTTCCCACACTGGGGAGGGCTGTCTGCTTTACTCAGTCCACTGATTCAGTGCTAATCTCATCCAGAGACACCCTCACAGACACACCCAGAAATCATATTTAATCAGGACACCCCAAGTTTCAGTCGAGTTGAGGTTTAAAATGAGCCTTCACACAGCCTTACAACTTAGGTGCCATTTCCCCCCACTGAGCTCCCTCCTTATTCTCTGAGAACAGAAGGAGGTACTACTCAGAACACAGCCCAGCTGGCCATCACCAGCTACATAAATTGTGGGGTCCAGTACAAAATGAAAACGCAGAACTGCTTATTCTACACTTGAGAAGCATCTCATCTCAAGATGGCGGGAGCAGGGCATTCACCAGGCATGGCGCCTACTGCAGGCCCAGTCCCGAGCTACCACGGGTCATGCTCCCATGAAGAGGCCTCCTGCCTCTGGCCTCTGTTCTATTTCTAGGTTGAACTTCCACCTCCTACACCATTTTTCTTCTTGAAGTACATGAAGCTTTTTAAGAAAGCCACTTCTTTTTGGCTCCATTTCTCCTTCATGGAAAAGGCTTCCACTCTCGAAGTTTGCCAAGCCACAAATAGAGCCTGCTTGAAGAGTGAAGTGAGACTCAGGATCCTGCTGATAACTCCGATGTTTTAAAAACAAACAAGGACAACTATAAAGATAGTTTATGGGCTCATTAAAAATCTCCAAACCACAGTATCAGCCACAGGATGGAGGGTGTCATGTGAAGAAAATTCTGTAATGCACCACGGTGAACCCACCCTGCTGAAGCTCCGTGGTGGCACAGGGGCCTCTGGCAGGGCAATGTGCCTCTCAGAGTGAGCAGGGAGGGGGAGGCCCCCAGAGACTCTTATGGGAGAAGGGAGTCAGGGGTGCCCATGCAAACGTAGGGCATAAGTAGCTTTTTTTTTTTTTTTTTTGAGACGGAGTTTTGCTCTTGTTGCCCAGGTTGGAGTACGCTGGTGCGATCTTGGCTCACTGCAACCTTCACCTCCCAGGTTCAAGAGGTTCTCCTACCCTCAGCCTCCTGAGTAGTTGGGACCACAGATGTATGCCACCACACCTGTCTACTTTTTTAAAAAAATTATTTATAGCAATGAGCATCTCCCTATGTTGCCCAGGCTGGTCTTGAACTCCTGGGCTGAAGTAATCCTCCCACCTCCACCGCCCAAAGTGCTGAGATTACAGGTGTGAGAGCTCAGCCTTATATTTTTAGTTTATACTTTAGGAAGGATTATCAGAAATGAAATGCAAGGTAGTGCCTAAAGCTGGGAAGGAGGTGGGGGTGGCTAGAAGGACAAAAATGAGTGGAAGATGAGGATGAGAGAAGAAGGGTGTGCTATTGATCGGCAGGAGGGCCAGGAATTGGGCCCCTTGCTCCAGGGTTTTTAACTTTATTCATGCCATGGAACCCCTAGCAGCCTGGTGAAGCCAGTGGAACCTTTCTCAGAGGAGTATTTTAAAATGCATAAAATAAAATTCATAGAATTCCACAGCAGAGTGTAATAATATTAAAATACAGTTATCAAAATGCTTAAAATACATATTTGTGATATAATAATATATGTGCCTTTTTTCTAATGCATTAAATAAGACCTCGTGGCAGTTCTATTAATTATTTTAATTTAGAAGTAGTGCTATTAGTAAATGCTATTTCAAGGTATCTGCAACAATTATTATTTGATGTGAAAATATCTCATTTTTACTAATAAAAAAATTGTAGGGACTGCTGTAAGTACAGAATTGTAGTTTGTACTGTAGACTGACAGCCTTTTGAATTGAAAGAAATGCTAAATATCCATTTGAGGCTGGTGAAAATAAAGTTGTAATCTTTTTCCATCCAACTTCATGGACTTGCCGAATTCTGTCTCTGGAACACTTGTGGGTCTATTGGTCCCTAAGTTAAGAACCTCTCTGCAGAAGTTAAAAATTACCTGTGCAAACCTAGTGGGGGCAGAAAAAAGATCAGGTCCTCAAGACCTTATAAATCAGACAGGCAACTTGAGGTAATGTTTGCTAATTGCTGCAGATAAAAGGCTTGGGCAGAGGGTTTTCATTTACTTTATTTACACTGGTTTTATAAAAATCATTATATAAAGTTCTTTGAAATGTGCCCATGGCTTGTGAATTGTACACAGCTGGATTTATTAAAAGGATGGTTAATTAAGGAGGTGTCAAAGAAGTGGGGTGATGGATGTCATTAGCCAATCTGCATAGTGTTCAGGAGAGCCTGTGGGGCTCCTTAAGTGGGTCTCATGGAAGTCACCTCCAGAGCCGTGGAGATGGGTGTTGGCAGCCTTCTGAGCATTTCATTAGGTTGTTACTCCCATGTGCATGTGGAGGAAGCGATGGCCAAACAACCTCAGAGAGCGCAGGCCTGTACCTGAGGCAGCTTTCTTCTCACATTGTTTTTGCTCTCCTTATTGTTTTGGGTTTTGCCAGCTCTTTAAACAAGTAGTTCATCAAGTCAGGTGTGCAAATTACGTAATTCCAATTCCTATCAATGCTCCCAGGGAAGGGAATAGAACCAGGCAGTGTTCTGCTGTATGCACAAGTCCTGAAGTCAACAGCTGTTGCTCTCAGGTTACCAAGGTAACTTGCTCATGCCCACTATGCTGGTGGCAGCAAAAGGGATGAAGAGAAGACCACACATTGACTCCCTTTAGAAAACTCCAGGACCTTATGAAACAGTGCACTACAGCTACTGTTTCCACCACCTGTAATAAAATATAATAGTTGGTTCACCACTAATAAAGGGTCCAGCAGTATTCTAAGTCTTTATATACTACCTTGTTGAATCCTTGGTTGACTATCTAAGAAGTAGATATTATTATTCCTATTTTGTAGATAAGAGGGAATATTATACACAAATAGCTCAAGTGAGGGGGCTGGAATTTGGACCTATGTCATCAGAGTTAGTGATTATGGAAAGATTTTTATACTTAAACAACAATCCTCTTTTAAGTCAGTAGCAGAGGCCCTTTTACTTTTACAAGCTTGTTTTTATATCATGAATGATTAGGAAGGCTGAATATGAAGCCATTTAAAGTTAATTTCTTTTTAGACAGTCTTGCTCAGGTACTTAGACTGGAGTACAGTGGTATGATCTCGGCTCACTGCAACCTCCACCCCTGAGCTCAAATGATCTTCCCACCTCAGCCTCCCAAAATGCTGGGTTTACAGGCATGTGCTACCATGCCCAGCTAATTTTTGTATTTTTCGTAGAGATGGGTTTCACCATGTTGGTCAGACTGGTCTTAAACTCCTGGGCTCAAGTGATCTGCCTGTCTCGGTCTCCCAAAGTGCTGGGATTACAGGCATGAGCCACCGTGTCTGGCCAAGTTAAAATTTTAAGAAGTATTGGTCCTCAAACCTGAAGGAAGAGTTTCTTGAGAAGATAATCTGATATTCAAAATCATTGGCATTTGACTTTTCAAAACCACCTCCATAACATAAAGACTGGCAAGGTGATTAGCATTCCCTTTTCCCACTGCCAGGATGCACTCAGTATTCAATGGTTTGTTCAATAAGACAGCCACTTTTTATTCAATAACAAGGTGAACAACCAAGTCCAGGTTGAAACCTAGTTTTAAAGCTTTCTCAGCAACTCTCAAACCACTTTTCTTTTCCTTTTTTTTTTTTTTTTTTTTTTTTTTTGAGACGGAGTGTTGCTCTGTCGCTCAGGCTTAAGTGCAGTGGTGCGATCTCACTGCAACCTCCACCTCCTGAGTTCGAGCAATTCTCCTGCCTCAGCCTCCTGAGTAGCTGGGATTACAGGCGTATGCCACCACGCCCAGCTAATTTTTGAATTTTAAGTAGAGACGGGGTTTCACCATTAGGCCAGGCTGGTCTTGAACTCCTGACCACAGGTGATCTGCCCACCTTGGCCTCCCAAAGTTCTGAGATTACAGGCGTGAGCCACTGCACCTGGTCTTAAACCATTTTTAAAATCCCAAAGCAGACACAAACTGAGGCACAACATCATCCTTGAAGTTGTTGTTGTTATCATCAGGAGATGCAGCCTTCCTGGGGCCCCATGACATATCCCCCTTTAATGCAGTTGTTTAGTTAATTGACCCTGAGTGTGCCCAGCTAAGTAGTCAGTTGCATCAGGCAAAGAGCACTGGGTTTGAGACCTGGACCTGCTAGGTGATGTCCGTTGGAGAAGTCAGTTATTGACCTCTTTGAATCTCATTTTTCTCTAGTTTTAAAATAGACCTAGCACCATCTGTATCCTGAGGTCACTGTGAGGACTGCCTGAGATGATCTGTAGGCAGGCATATTTTTGTTCTTTTGTGCTGCTATAACATAATACTGCAGACTGGATAATTTAAAATAAACAAATTTATTAGGCTCGTGGTTCTGGAGTCTGGGAAGTCCAAGATCAAGGGGCTGCATTTGATGAGGCCCTTCTTGCTGTCATGCCACAGCCAAAGGGCAAAGAGAAGGTGAGAGGGAGCAAGAAGGGAAGGGGGCCAAGAGCATCCTTTTATCAAGAGCCCACTTCTGCCCTAGTTAACCTACTCCCACAATAATGACCCTAATCCATTCAGGAGAGCGGAGCCCTCAGGACCTAATCACCTCCTAAGGGTCCCACCTCTCAACACCATTGCATTGGGGATTAAGTTTCCACACATGAACTTTGGGGGAACACATTCAAACCATAGCAAAGCACTTGCTAAGTTGTGTGCAAATGTTATAGGTTGCTTGTCCCAGTTAAGGCCTAAAGAGCATTGCTCCTTGTAGAAAGAGCTTCAATGAATTATGCTTCCAGAAGTGGGGATGCCACAGGCTACCAATATACAGGCTGTCTTTCTTCTCAATTTACAGGCACACAATGACCAGAAGAGCCACCTGTCACTTAGTATTAGCATGTACACATTTGTATTGTCACTTACCTTGTTAAAGTCGGCACTAGTCAACCTTTGGGGCAGAAGTTTTGGTTAATTGTTTCATATCACTAGTACCTCCAATGGCTCCTGCAAAAAAAGTACTCAGAAAACATAGGCAGCTGGTAACATTTATTGAGTACAAACCATGAGACAAGAACTGTTCCAAGCACTCCACATTGATTAATGTACATAATATTCACAACAAGCCTTTGAAGTTGGTACTATCTCCCCATCCCTATTTTGTAGATGGGGAGACAGAAGCAAAAGAGGAGTAAAACCTCACATAGGTGAGAGGCAGGGCAGAGTTGTGCACACAGATGCCGTGACTGAGAGCCCAGAGTCTAAACCAGTCTGCTCTATTGCATTTTCTTTTTTCTTTTTCTTTTCTGGTTTTTTTTTTTTTTTTTTTTTTTTCGTTTGTTTGTTTTTGAGACAGAGTCTTGCTCTGTCGCCCAGGCTGGAGTGCAGTGGCACGATCTTGGCTCTCTGCAACCTCCACCTCCCAAGTTCCAGCAATTCTGCTGCCCCAGACTCCCAAGTAGCTGGGATTACAGGCACATGCCACCACACCTGGCTAATTTTTGTACTTGTAGTAGAGACGGGGTTCCGCCATGTTGGCCAGGCTGGTCTCAAACTCCTGACCTCAAGTGATTTGCCTGCCTCGGCCTCCTTCAGAGTGCTAGGATTACAGGCAGCAGCCACACTGCACCTGGCCTGGTCTATTGGTTTTTAAAGGTGTGCTCCGGATGAGCACTGGCAGGTAAGAAAGAAGGGAAGACTTCTGCAACCACCCAATTGTGCAGACACACCATTTCTTGTCTGTGGCGGGTTGAATAGTATACCTGAAAATTTACGTCTACCCAGAACCTCAGAATGGAAATTGACTCTATTTGGAAATAGGGTCTTTGACAATGTAATTGGTTAAGATGAGGTCATACTTGACCAATCTCACATGTGTCCTTATAAGAAGGAAATTTGAACGCAGACACACAGGGGAGAAAAGCATGTGAAGACAGGGGCAGAGATTGGAATGAGGCATCTACAAGCCCAAGAATGCCGTGGACAGCCAGCAAACCACCAGGCAGCGGAGAGAGGCATGGAGCAGATTCTCCTTCAGACCCCCCGGAAGGAATCAACCTTGCTGACATCTCGGTTTGGGTCTCTGGCCTCTGCATCTGTAAGAAAATAAATTTCTGTTGTTTTGAGCCACCCAGTCTGTAATAGTTTGTAACGACAGCCCTGGGAAATTAATACACCTTCTTTCTGTCTGTTCTCTGCTTTCCAGTGAAGTGAAGGGAAGTATCACACAGATGACTCAAAAACACAAGAATCTGAGGCTTTGGGGGGTTTAGCTTTGCATGAGCTCATTTCCTTTTTCTCTGATTAAACCTCGTGGAAAACCAGCCCACTCAGATTAAGAAAGAGTGAGAGGGTCCCATGGGCCATTATCTCTTGGTAAAGTGAAATCAATCCCAGAAGGCGGACTGCTTGAAAAGCCCATCTTCATTAATCAACCAATAAGGCTGTGAAGTGGAAATGTGCACTTCCTTTTGCCTCTTTTGTGTGCGGAGAAGAAGGGAGAGCTAGAGAGAGGTCATCCCAGCCTAAGAATTTGAATTGGTCTATGAAAGAGGGAGCTATAATTTCAAATGTCTGCTCTGATGCTTTAGGGTGGAGTCCTGGATCAAATGGCCTGGTCAGCAAAGTATTTCACTGACAGCACAGTTATGTGCTGAAGTTTAGGTTTAGGAAGAGGCTGGAGGTTGCTGAATTTTTTGGCATGACTGACAATAAGAAATTCTGCTTAGATGTTGCCAAGGGGCAGGGAAGAAGGAGCACAGTGCTATGGGAGAGGCCCACATGCTATTCAGAGAGGCTACCCTGAGATGTGCCTGGTTGGTGGGCTTGGCCATGGGTCTTTTAAGAAGAGGTACAGCTGATATTCCATTTAAAGTTGGCTATGTGAGACTATGATGTAACTCCCCACCCTGGTTGCATTAAACCTTCAGGAAAAGTTTTCTGAATATACACCCCTCTATTAATCATCCTATGGGGAAAAGAAGTGCCCTCAGAGACACACTGGGAAGAACCAGCAACTGTTAACCTTTTTTTTTTATTTTTTTTTTAACCATCTACTGCCCTTCCTCTATTCCCACTGTTTGTGAGCTTGGAATTTAACTCTACTTTGAATAAACCCTAAAGGGTGCTGAAAACATCAAGCAATGGGATTTGAAGCACCACTACCAGGCTGTTCAGACCCACGTCTTCCTTGTTCTGAGGGCCAATTATAGGAAAGGCATCCTGCTGGGTGCAGTAGCTCATGCCTGTAATTCCAGCACTTTGGGAGGCTGAGGTGGGAGAATCGCTTGAGCTCAGGAGTTTGAGGCCAGCCTGGGTAACACAGTGAAACACTGTCTCTACTAAAAATCAAAACATTAACCGAGTATGGTGTCACATACGTGTGGTTCCAGCTACTCTGGATGCTGAGGTGAGAGGATCACTTGGGCCAGGGAGGTTGAGCCTGCAGGGAGCCATGATTGTGCCACTGCACTCCAGCCTGGGTGATGGAGCCAGACCCCATATCAAAAAAAGATAAAATAAAATAAAAAAGGAAAGGCATCCTATGAGTTGTACCAGGGACACAAAAGCTTATAGGACCTAACCCTGTTGTGGTGGACTGAATGCTTATGTTCCACCAAAACTCATATCCTAAAGCCTCACACACAATGTGATAGTAGTTGAATTGGGACCTTCGTGGGGAGGTCAGTAGGTCATGACAGTGGAGCCCTCATTAATGGGATTTCAGTCCTTATAAAAAGAGGAGGAAACATGGGATTTTCCTCTTTGCTCTCTGCCCTGTGAGGATACAGCATGAAGACAGGTTTCTGCAAACTAAGAAGCTGGCTTTTACCTACAGTGACTCTGATGGTGCCTTGGTCTTGGACTCTCCAGCTTCCAGAACTGTGAGAGATAAATATTTGTTGTTTAAGCCACCCAGACTTAAACAACAGATAGTCATCTGTTACGGCAACCTGACCTGACTGAGATACCTGGCCTCAAAGAGGTTCCAACCCTGAAAGGCAAAGGCAAGAGTGACTACAATTAGGACTGCCTTAACTGAAGAACAAACAGCAGTTTCATAGCTTCAGAGGAAGCAAAAGAGCACTTCTGGCCAGAGTGATCAAGGACCTGATGTGAGATATTTAAGGTAATCTTCCAATAGATAGAGTAGAGGTATATGGCTTGTCTCTTTCTTGAGTACACTCGTACTCCCTTTTCTTGAGTGTGAAATTTTCCCTTTTCAATAAATCTCCATAAACAAAAACAATAGAAGTGTAAGGGTGTGTGTGTGTGCATGTATGTGCACATGTGCATACATGCACACACACATGTATATCCCATCTTCCAGGCAGAC
This sequence comes from Theropithecus gelada, assembly GCF_003255815.1. NCBI lineage: Eukaryota > Metazoa > Chordata > Mammalia > Primates > Cercopithecidae > Theropithecus > Theropithecus gelada. Next base: position 34,153,587 of record NC_037673.1, on the reverse strand, counting down.
CACAAGGGGCACTATTTACACAGGACATAATGTGAATGGTTCTATCTGGAATTGCACTGTAGGTGGTTCTGCTTCCAGGCCTAGTTAATGGTACTACCCAACAGGTGAGAATAAAGCTACCTGGGGGTACCCATGCCTGACAGTTCTACTCCTCTCAGTAAGGCAGTGGAGGAGGAGGTGGCAGATCTTTTTGTTAGCAATGGGTCAAATGCAAAAAGATGAAATGTTGTAGGCATAAATTAAAGACCCCATACTTGGCCCAAAGAGCCAACTGAATAGACTCCACAAGAAGTAGGAGACTCAGTTGAGTAGCAGCACACATGAAAACTTGTCCATGATAAGCTCATACTGAATCAGGTGAAGTGATCGGGGGAGGTGGAGGGGTGTTAAAAATGTGGTGCCTTAAAAGCCAGTGTGGGCTGGGTGCGGTTGCTTATGCCTGTAATCCCAGCACTTTGGGAGGCTGAGGCGGGTGGATCACTTGAAGCTAGGAGTTCAAGATCAGCCTGACCACATGGTGCAACCCTGTCTCTACTAAAAATACAAAAATTAGCCGGGCATGGTGGTGGGTGCCTGTAATCCCAGCCACTCGAGAGGCTGAGGTGGGAGAATCACTTGAACCCAGGAGGCGGAGGTTGCAGTGAGCTGAGATCATGCCACTGCACTCCAGCCTGGGTAACAGAGTGAAACTCTGTCTCAAAAAAGAAAAGAAAGAAAAAAAAAAAAAAAAAAGACAGTGGGATCTCAGCCTGCATTAATAGAAAAAAAATTAAATAGGGAAAGCAATTCTAAAATTGTCAAAGGGAGAAAAAATTAGGTATACAAATCCACTAGTCTTGTAGAAGGTTTCCAAAAGCTAAGGTTAACACGCTTTCTGGAAACACATACACTGTCTTGCATTGACTTTAAATGGTGGGGTTTGAGGAGATATAATATGGACGGGAACTTGAGAATGAAATAGAAGATATAGGTAGACAGGGTAGATGGACAAGAAAGGTATTTGATGGAGGATAAAATCTTTAAAAGCTCATTAGAATTTTAGAAATATTTTTACAGTGAATATATATAATTTTTGTAATTTAAGTTAGATTAATTTAAGACAAGGGAAGTGATACGTTCTATGTTGCACTGGTCACACCATACTGGAAACAAGAATTCAGTAGGCACCAGACAGAAAAACTGGAGGACATTTGCAGGAGAATGGCTAATATCGGGCAAGGTCTCAAAACCGTGTGATGAAGGCTAGAAAAAGGATTGGGCATGTTTCAACCTGGAGGAAAGGCTTTTCAATAATTGGAATGGCCACTACTTTTGAAAGAGAAAGTCCACTTATTCCAGATGGCCTGATAAACATAGAGAAAATATTAGAGTTAAATTATAAAGAATAACTTAAAGAATAAACTGCCTGGCTAGGTGCGTGGCTCACGTCTGTAGTCCCAGCACTTTGGGAGACTGAGGCAGGAAAATTGCTTGAGCCTGAGAGGCTGAGGTTGCAGTAAGCTACGATCACACTATTACACTCCAGTCTGGGTGAGGGAGAAAAGCCCTGTCTCAAAACAAAAGCAAACAAACAAAAAGTAAACCAAATATATATATATATATATATACACACACACACACACACACACACACATACACACACACACTCTTTTTTTTTTTTTTTTGAGACGCAGCCTCACTCTATTGGAATGCAGTGGCGTGATCTCAGCTTACTGCAACCTCCCGCTCCGGGTTCAAGTGATTCTCCTGCCTCAGCCTCCCGAGTAGCTGGGATTACAGGTACCCACCACCATGCCTGGCTAATTTTTGTATTTTTAGTAGAGACGGGGTTGCACCATGTTGGTCAGGCTGGTCTAGAACTCCTGACCTCAGCTGATTTGTCTGCCTCAGCCTCCCAAAGGGCTGGGATTACAAACGTGAGCCACTGTGCTGGGCCAAAAATCTACTTTTTAATAGTCTCTTGGAAAATAGTATTCTCATTGATTTAAGTAGAACATTGGAACTTGATCATTGGAAAGGTGGTGAGATTACATAAATTTAAAAGTGACTTTGCATTCTAATGTATTATGGCAGATATTGTGTGTCTGCCCACAGCTAGAGTCCCTTCCTGTTTAGGTAGCATGTTCAGGAAATAAGGGTCTATCCCCAACTCAGGGGTGGGGTGCAGTGAGGGCAGGATACACCCTAATTGGTCTTAGTCAAGTACATGATTTTAATTCTCTTCACCACTGATTGGTTTAGTGGCAGGCACGTGGCTAGTTATGGCCAATAAGATATGTGAGGAATTCAGCTGGGTTAATTTCCAAGCCTTCTCAGAAATTAATTTTGCTCCCTGATAAAAGGAGGGAGAGCGAGGAGGCCTCTTTCCTTTTGTTGCCTTTAATTGATTATGTAAAAATATGCCACTTATAAGTCCAGCAGCTGTCTTACCACTGTGTAGACCAAATCCAGTCTCTGTGATGAGCCCCTCATCAAACCTGGATCACCAATTTCTGATTAGCCATTTCATTTTGTGAGATAATTAAAGATCTTCATTTCTTAAGCCACTGTTATTTAGGCATGTTAGTTGTCCCTGCAACCAGGTGCTTGCTAACTCAATCAAACTTTATGAGTCTAAGAAAATCACTAACTTTGGGTAGGTATGATATATTTAATGTAACACATGTCTTCCTGAAAAGATGCATGTCAATAAAATTGCTGTAGGTTGAATTTTACTCCAAATGCATGAATGAAACTATTATCCTGAGAACATCTTGAGTACTGAGCTCCATCGTAGGCCCTGAATTTAAAGAGGAAGCTGAAAGTTTCCCAGAGGAAAACAACTAGGATGACGGGAAATCTGGAACTCTGGGGGAGGCTACTCTGAGAAGAGAAACCTAGTATTTGGTGGTGGGTAGGGGAAGAGATATTTGATGGTTTTCCATATAGAACACAGCTTTAATGTATTTGCTAGATAGCTCCGAAGGCAGAACTAGGGCCAGTAGTAGGAAGTACAGGGAAGCAAATTCCAGTTTGTTGCAAGAAAGAATGTTCTAAGAACTAGAGCTTCCCACAATAAACTGAGAGGCCTTAGGAGATGCTAAGGTCCAGGGGAGCAGTCAGTCAGTAGCTGGCTAGCCACGTTGTTCAAGAGAATTCCAGCCTTCAGTGGCATTGCATGAGTTGATTCTGAAAAGTGCTTAGAAACAGAGTGTTCTTCATTAGCACTATTTTGCAAATGAAGAAACTGAGGCTTAGTGAGGAAGATGACGTGTCCAGGGTCTCACAGCTGGCTGGAAGCTGAGATGAGTCTGGGAAGAGAGTGGGGTGTGGAGGTGGAATGGCTCCATATAAACCCTTGAGAATGCAGGACTGGATCTTGGAGCACACTTGAAACTTTGGAATGTGAACTTTGCAGCACTCTGCACTTCCTTTCAGACACCACAAGAGCCAGACTGAGCTCTCCAGACTTGTGATGGGAATTCAGGAAGCTGCCCCTACAGGCCTCAGCCCATCATAAAGAGTGAGGCTTAAGCATTAAGAAACAGGAATGATGCCAAGTCACACCACTGATACAGATCAATCAGAAGGAACTCTGGCCTGTATGTTGCACCAGGCAGGTGATCCAGCCCCCCCACATCAGCCCTGCTAAAGTCTTGCGGACCCAGAAGTAGAAAAAGATCCTTTGGGTGCAGCTAGTAGGACGTACTTCATGCTCACTTGAACCAAACCTGGCTGCAGAAAGGGGTTTAACGAGGCTCCAGGTAGCCACACTGGGGCAGATTGTAGTCTCTAAGAAACAGACTCTGAGATGCTGAACTTGGCCCACAGGTTCACTGGGGAGTGCTTTGGGAACAAATCCTGCTGGAGAGTGAGTGGGGCTGAATTGGGCAAAAGGAGAAGCTGAACTGTGATGCGGTTGGAACAGAGGCCTCAGCTGGTCCTACAGGGGGCTCTAGAGCTGAAATGTCCCTGCAGAGATGTCTCAACTGAGGCAAGGGGATGGGGCTTTGTACCCGTCATCAAACAGTCTTTGCATGCAGGCTGCCCTCAGAAAAGGGCAGCTTAAGCAAGACCATGTCCTTCAGAAGAAGGCAATTCCTGAAGCAGGACTCGGCTCTGAGCTATCAGTAGCCAGCAGTCCCTGCAGTTGGAGTAATGAGAGTAAAGTCCCGAAGGGGCCAGCTGGGTGATACACCATGGCATTGTCAGAGAGAATCACTCCCCTCTGCCCGCTGAACACCATGGCAGGGTGCCATGCAAACCCCTTCTTTGTCCCTTGGGGAGCCCTTGCAGCATATGATGAGGACCCTGTGGCTAAATTAATGCTCCAAAGTGTAAACTCTAGATGGGGAAGGAGACCCGGGAGGGTCTCTGTAGGACCAGCTTCTTTCCCCAAAACTCCACCAGCAGAGGAGGGGACGCAAACGCTGGGCGCACGCTTTCCACCCGGGGACCCCAAAGGAGCACCAGGCAGGCTGGTGGCTGGGAGTGGGGATGCTGTCAGAAGGAAACACCCGCATGTGAACAAAGCTGGTCAAGGTTGGAGTCATGGATTTTGGAAATTTGGTGATTCCCAGCCAAAAGAAGTGCGTCAGACACAATGACCCGACACGCCCAGGATCAACATCCTCTGGAAAAGAAGACACCCGAATCAGGACTTTTTTTGTTTCCTTGACTAGGTGGGATGCCTCATGGCAGGATGTGGCCGCTTCAGCCGCCACGGAGCCTCTCTCAGCCTGACACAATATAGCGCGGAGTTGTGTCACAATATAGCGCCCATGTTGTCTCTGCACTGCACTGCCGGGACGCTCCCCGTTTTTTCTGTAAACTCTCGTGAGCCAAGGGCACCCCATGCTCTCCGCATCTGCAGGACACCTCGCACAACTCAGAAGGCCTATTTCCAATCTGCCAGCAGACTCTTTCCCTCCCTCCCATACAGGGCGGTTATTCTTAGTTGTCAGGAAACAGATTTTATTTTCTCTAAGCAGAGTGACGGGAAGTTAAGCACAAGATGCCCTAAGTCTTGTCTGAGCTGCTTGAACTGAGGGCCGAGGGGGCGCTTCTCTTAGGGAGTCTGTGGAGGGGTGGGGGATGGTGGCCTCAGGAACTTCCCCTGAGATCCCAAGGAGAGGCTGTGCTTCCTCAGCCCTGCACATTCCCCCAGGCTGTGGGGATTAGGGCAGAGGCAGAGAGCGGAGTCCCTGGCCCGGGCTGCGTAAACTCACTGTCCTGGTGTTCATGTGTGCCTCCCACGCAACTCCATGAGGTGGGGACTAGGAGCATCCCACCTGACAGATGAGGACAGTGAGGCACAGAGAACTCAAGGTCACACAGCTTAACGGGGGAGGGGAGAACTTCAGCTTTAGCAGTGGAGTGGAGCTGGGGTTGGCACACGGCCATCCCGAGCCTGTGCTTAGAGTCATTGCCCTGCACTGTGGGTCAGGACCACTCACCAGTGACCTGGTGAAGTCACGGCTGTAGTTTCCCGGCTGTTGGCCAAGCTACCCGCACAGAGACAGCAAGGGCAGTGAGAAGGAACAGCGCCGGGCACCCCGGGACTCATTTCTTGGAGTAAATGAAAGCAGTTTATGAAATAAGCACAACTTGACTGAATGTGAGAAAAAGCAACTTGATTCATTCCTGCCCTCCTCAGGAAACTTGAAGGGTGCATTTCCTACCTCTAGAGGGGATCTCAGGCAACACCCATTACTCTTCCAGAAAAGTTTAGATAATTGCAGGTGAAATCCAATGTGCTATCTAAACTCTACACAGTACCTGGTTCAGAGCACCCTCTCTTTAATCAGCGTATCAGTGTCTAATGGCTGCCATCACCAATGACCACCAATGTGCTGGCTTAAAACAACAGAAATGTATTCTCTCACAGTTCTGGAGGGGAGAAGTCTGAAATCCTTTTTCCAAAAAGGTTCTGGGGGGGCAGGGTGTGAACACAGGTGTTGGGCAGGCACCATTTAACTCACTACACCCACCTGGGACCTACTTTAGTTTGGGAAACCTGCAGAGTGTGTGGGCGTGTGGGCGGGGGTTCATCTTTCTTTGCCTTGCTCTTGGCCCCCGGGTGGGCTGGCCCAGGACCAGGGCGGAGAGGAAGGCGGCAGGTAGGCGGAGGTGAACCTGACTGCTGCCTATGCATTCCGAGGCTGTTGCCTTTGGACACAGCAGGTGTTGGAGGTTGATTTTTACTACATAGGGCAAGTGTATGGGTTATTAACTCCCCGCTGCCCTCCGCCCTCTAATTTCACAGCTGGGCTAAGGGAAAGACACATGCATCCTTGGTCCATATGATTCTGGAAGAGCTGCTGTTCCCGTTGTACCAGCTCCCACCACTGGGCCCCTGGCAAGAACACCACCCTCCACAACCTCTAGATTATCCGGGTAGGAATCAGATTTTAGTCCCAGTGTTCCTTGAACACCAATCGGTAGCTGTCTAGGCTCTGTGAGAGGTTGTTTGGGAGTTCCTTCCCACCTGGCTCAAAGTGTGCAGGAAGAACTCTGTTACTGCATGGAGAAGGAAAATGCGCAGCAGATAGACAGCTGTAAGCAGAACCGCCCTCCCTGTGCACACCTTGGCCTCCAAGGGATGCTTTACCTTCTCACTGATAGCCTAGAAATGGCTGTTGGATGTCATGATGAGGGCGGATTTGGCCTCATATCCACTCTCATAGTCTCAGGACTGTGCATGTCCTGCATAGATGATCCAACAGCTCCCTTTAAGATATGGGCATATTTGGCACCTAATTTATTGTCCTGAGACTTTGGGACCACTGTCCTGAACTCCAAGATACCAGAAAAAGTCTATTTTTACACTATCTTCAGTAAGTTTATGGGACTATTTCCTGTTCTCCCAAATTGGATTTACACATAAAAGACAAAGAAAATGAGAAATCACTTAGATACAACAAAGTGGCACATGCATTTCTGCCTTGGTAACTTTCTATAAGATAGTTATTGATGAATATGAGAAAACAGCAATACTAGAAATGAATTTATTCAGCAAACATCTATTGTCTGCTTATAGGTGCAGAGGCTAGGAGGCTGGCAGTCTGGATCTCAGGAAACGGACACAAAGATGAAAGTTATGTTGTGCCCACATCCAAAGCTTATCTGCTGCTGTTTCCAGCATTTCTGAAAATTCACTCTTAGCATCAAAATTTTTGTGAGGCCAAGGAGTGGTCCCTTATTAAGGCCTGATTAGCATGGCTTGGTGTCTCAGGTTCCTCAGAGCCTCTGCCAAGGCTCTGAGGAAAGGTGCATTTAATGTTACTTCTAGTCCAGCTCTCCTCTCTCTGCCTTGGTTGAGTTTCACGTCTTCTTCATCTTCAGCAGGGATGACTAAAATAACCACCTCGAAGCTCCTACTGGTTGTCATCTGTGATGGTTAACACTGAGTGTCAACTTTATTGGACTGAAGGATACAAAGTATTGATCCTGGGTGCGTCTGTGAGGATGTTGCCAAAGGAGATTAACATTTGAGTCAGTGGGCCGGGAAAGGCAGACCCACCCTTAATCTAGTGGGCACAATCTAATCAGCTGCCAGCGGCAGAGACCAATACTGAGCCCTCAATATGGCACCATTCCTCAGGGTGATCAGCCAACGACCTGGAGGCAGGTTGCTTATTTTGGACCTCTTCCATCATGGAAAGGGCAGAGGTTTGTCCTCACTGGAATAGACACTTACTCCAGATATGGGATTGCCTATCCTGCACGCAATGCTTCTGCCAAGACTACTATCCATGAACTCACAGAATGCCTCATCCACCACCATGGTATTTCACACAGCACTGCCTCTGACTAAGGCACTCACTTTATGACTCAAGAAGTATGGCAGTGTGCTCCTGCTCATGGAATTCACTGGTCTTACCATGCTCCCCACTGTCCTGAAGCAGCTGGATTGATAGAACGGTGTAATGGCCTTTTGAAGTCACAGTTACAACACCAACTAGGTGACAATAGTTTTCAGGGCTGGGGCTAAGTTCTCCAGAAGGCTGTGTATGCTCTGAATCGGTGTCCAATATATGGTACTGTTTCTTCCATAGCCAGGATTCACGGGTCCAGGAATTAAAGGGTGGAAGTGGAAGTGGCACTACTCACCATCACCTCTAGTGATCCACTAGCAAAATTTTACTTCCTGTTTCCACAGCATTACATTCTGCTGACCTAGAGGTCTTAGATCCAGAGAGAGGATGAGTGCCATCAGGAGATACAACAACGATTACATTAAACTGGAAGTTGAGATTGCCACCTGGACACTTTTGGCTCCTCCTACCTTTAAGTCAACAGGCTAAGAAGGGAGTTAAAGTGTTGACTGCGGTGATTGACTTGGACTATCAAGATGAAATCAGTCTACTACTCCACAACAGAAGTAGGGAAGAGTGTGCATGAAATACAGGAGATCCATTAGGGTGTCTCTCAGTATTACCATGCCCTGTGATTAAGGTCAATGGGAAGCTACAACAGCCCAATCCAGGCAGGACTACAAATGGCCCAGACTCGTCAGGAAGGAAGGTTTGGGTCACTCCACTAGGAAAAAAACCACGACCTGCTGAGGTGCTTGCTGAAGGCAAAGGGAATACAGAATGGGTATTCATCAATACCAGCTATTATCAATGACCAGCTGCAGAAATAAGAACTGTAATAGTCATGAGTATTTCCTCCTTCTTTTGTTAAAAACATGTTTGTGCATATATACATTTGTACTAAGAAAATATCTTCATTTTATTTCCTTTTCCTTTATCATGTGACATAAGATTTATTGACTTCGTATCAGCATGTAAGTATTGTTAACTTTATGTAATAGTATTTGGGTTGGGGATTGGTGCGTTTCCAATTGTATGAAGGATAGTTGTATTATGTTAGCCATAATTATGACCTTATTATTGTCTTTATTTGAAGATTATGTATCATCTCAGGAGATGTGTGTAGGTTCAAATTGACAAGGAGTGGACTTGTGATGGTTAATACTGAGTGTCAACTTGATTGGATTGAAGGATACAAAGTATTGATCCTGGGTGTGTCTGTGAGGGTGCTGACAAAGGAGATTAACATTTGAGTCAGTGGGCTGGGAAGACACACCCACCCTTAATCTGGGTGAGCACAATCTAGTCAGCTGCCAGTGTGGCTAGAATATAAAGCAAGCAGAAAAATGTGTAAAGAGAGATTGGCCTAGCCTCCAAGCCTACATCTTTCTCCGGTGCTGGATGCTTTCTGCCCTCGAACATCGGACTTCAAGTTCTTCAGTTTTGGAACTTGGACTGGCTCTCCTTGCTCCTCAGCCTGCAGACAGCCTATTGTGGGACCTTGTGATTGTGTGAGTTAATACCTGATCGACTCCCTTTTCTGTATATGTCTATTCCATAAGTTCTGTCCCTCTGGAGAACCCAGACTAATACACCATCTCACACCCCAACACCCTCAGTTTTGCAGCCAGAATCCTTGGTCTGTATCTGCCAGGGTCCTGGCAGGGAGCAGAATCCCTGTTCAGTTGGTTCAGTGGAAAAGACTTTAAGGAAGGAAGGAATTGTTTACAGAAGTAGAGTCAGGATCAAGGGCTCTAACAAGGACTATGGGCACAGAGACTAGCATGGGAGGAAAACATCTTTTAGGCCAAAAGAAAAAAAAAATGATGAAGGGAGGCCCTGAAGCTGTAGAGACAGTGGCCCAGCAGGAATGGTGTTTGGTATCTATAGTGAACACTCCTGTGTCCCTGTCACATCCCCTAGCCTTCTACTGATTTCAGCTGCAATGGTGGTCTCACCCTGACAGCTTTCCATTAAAAGAGAGGCAAGTGTCCTTCTGATTTATTTGCAAGGCCTTCTCTAATGCTGCACTTGCTTGGCTTGCTTGAAAGTGCAGCTGGAAAATACAGAAGCTGCAATGCCTCTGCAGTACCCAGCAAACAGTGGGTGGGGCACAGGAGCCGGCAAATCAACCGGCAGCCTCCAAATCAAAGGTCCTGTCCTTTTCACGGAAATCCCAGAGGTGTTCTGTGCATTTCTCAGAGGTCCCCCAGAGGCAAATTTTAGTAGGTTTCAGTGGTGATCTCAATGACATCCTCATATTTGATTTCCTTCCTCTCCTATCTGACCCCTACTTACTCCCCTATTCTTGGAATCACCTTCCAAATAAGTCTCTGGAGCCCAAGTCACTGCCTTCTGCTTTGCTTGCTGGAGAGCCCATTGAGACGTGGAGAGTCACAGCTATGACCGGAGCACAGCCCTAAAGCAGGGAAAGTGGGGGTGAGGGTGGGGTGGAGGGGTGAAGCGAGGGTGGGAAGAAATATCCATGGACCTCTCTTTCTCACAGTTGGAAAACTTCTACTTGTGTATCTAATGGGTTCAATGAATAAGAAGCTAGCAGGGAGCCTGGGAGTGCAGTCTTTGGGGTCAGCTTTGCAGACAGAGCAGAGCAGAGAAAGAAAAGGGATCTGGCAAGACAGCCAGAGACTGAAACACAGACCTTGCCATGCCACTTTTTAAATAATCACAATAATATTGATTATGATAGTATCAATAATGGATGGCGTTTCTTAAGACCTCGTGTGCTATTATAGATTTTACATAGATGATCTCATTCAATCTACACAACTACTCTATGAGATAGATATAGAATTCTCATTTCACAATGAGAAAATTGATGCTTGTTGAGGTTAATCAACCCATTTAAGGCCATGTCACTAGGATGAACACACTGGGCAGTTAAATTGACTCCATGACCTTTGTAGTTAAGTTTAAATTCCTTATTGTAGAACTTGTTGCTTTACCTTATGCTTTACCTTCTCCAAGACCAATCCATAGCCACACCAACTGACCTTTAACTAAAATCCTGTACCCCTTGTTAACATGTCTCAGTGGGTCTTCAGGTCCCAGCTCAAGTGCCACCTCCTGCAGGATGCCTCCCGCTGCTGCACTCCCCAGCCTCTGAATCCTTGGCATGCATGCACCTTCTCTGTGCTCCCACAGCTTCAGGTAGGTAAGCCAGGCAGCACTCACAAGACTGTGCAAAGATTTGATTTTCTGATTTGTCCCTCCCACCATTGTGGGCTCCTTGAAACAATTGCATCTGGGTCTATCCTTTCTATCCACAGTGCCCAGCACAATGCCCAACACAGCACAAGTTTTCAGCAAACATTGGTCAAGGAGGCAAAGAAGAGGGCCAGGTCTGGAACATGGAGCATTGTTAGCATACGGCTGATCAGGGAGTCCCAGCTGTGGACAGCTGGGAGCAGCCTCAGGGAAGGCCCCGGTGACCAGAAGCATGGAAGTCCCATATCATCTTCACAGAATGTCAAGGTCTTGACTCACACACAGTGTTTATACACCAGGATCATGTCTTGAAGGGCAGTGAGGTTGTCGTGGAAACACAGGGCTTGGGTTCTGTTTCCTGATTTGTATAGCGATGTAAGTAGTAAAGCCTGCCTTGGAGGGTTGATGTGGAGGCCAACGGAGACAGGTGGGTGAAGCCTCTCTGGGAATCCCAAAGCACTCTGTAGCTTTTAAGCAGTAAGTATTGCAGAGGGTGCCCAGGGTGTAGGAGAAGGGAGGCCCCTCTGGGAGCTGCACTCACTTCCTCACCCTACAGGTCTCTGTCTTTCACACGGTCCTTCAAGGCCTGTACTCGTATTCACAGGAATTCACTCCAAGATGCTGTTCACCATTCACTTTCACTATTCCATACTTACTACTTTTTATTTTAAAATTAAAGGCAAAGGGAGTGCAAAGTTACAGTTAGATGGGAGGAATTGAGCTCTGGTATTCTATCACACAGTAGGGTGACTATAGCTAAAAATATTGTATTGCATATTTCAAAGTAGCTAGAAGAGAGGATTTTGAATGTTTCCATTACCAAGAACTGATAATTGTTTGAGATGATGGATATGCTAAATACCTTTATTTGATCATGGCACAATGCATACATATATCAAAACATGACACCATACTCCATCAATATGCACAATTAGTATGTGTCAAAATGTGTCATTAAATATAAAATAAAACTTAAAAATGCAATTTAAAAAATCCTCAGATTTTCCACACAATTGGTTTGTTTTTTTAAAGGTAAATACAAAAATAAAATTAAAGGTGAAGGAAAATCCATTTTCTTACAAAAAGTTTGCAAAGTATTTTATGCTCCTCGTCATTCTTGAGATACCCTAGGGTGTGCAAAATCAGATTTGCAGACTTTGTTGACTGCGATGGGGCATTTTTATAAAGTATTGCTTTGACTTTCTTTGGGTGTTCATTTGGAAGAAAGAGGGAACGGTTTCTCATGGTGCTTTTGGGAAGCAAACTTCTCTCTCAGGCTGCCAAAAAATCAGTGTGGTATGTTGTTGCTTCTGCCTCTCCTTGCATTACTATGCAACTGAGACAGATGGATAGACTTGCCTAATGCCTCAGAAATTTTCTAGTTCATTTTTTCTTTCTTCATTTGACCTTGAAGATCAGCTACCCAGAGAGGGTAAGAAAGTTGTCCAAGGTCCCATAACCGGCAAATAACATGGTGAGGCCAAAGGTGTTCTGATTCCTCATCTAGTCACCTCTGCCATTCCTCACTTAACTTATTCCAATTTGCTGTCACCCATGAGGCCTCCTGTGACCAATGACTCCTATTATGTGTGCCCCCTAAATGCATATGTTGAAGTCCTAACCCCCGGGACCTCAGAAAGTGACTGTATTCAGAGGCAGGGCCTTTACAGAAGTAATTAAGTTAAAATGAGGTTGATAGAGTGGACCGTAATCCATTATGCCTGGTGTCCTTATAAGAAGATGTTGGCACTTTGGGGAGGCCGAGGCAGGCGGATAACCTGCCTGCGGATAACAAGACCATCCTGGCCAACATGGCAAAACCCCATCTCTACTAAAAATACAAAAATTAGCTGGGCATGGTGACGGATGCCTCTAATCCCAGCTACTCAGGAGGCTGAGGCAGGAAAATCACTTGAACCCAGGAGGTGGAGGTTGCAGTGAGCCGAGATCGCGCCACTGTACTCCAGCCTGAAGACAGAGCAAGACTCCATCTCAAAAAAAAAAAAAAAAAAAAAAAGCAGTTGGGGCACAGACATGCACCCAGGAAAGACCACCTGAAGACACAGGCAAAAGATGGCCATGTTTAAGCCCAGGAGAGGCCTCAGAAAAACCTTGCCAGCCAACTCTTTGATCTTAGGCTACTAGCTTCCAGAATTGTGAAAAAATAAATTTCTACAACTTAAGCCAACCAGTCTGTGATACTTGGTTATGGCAGCCCTAGCAAAACAATATAATTCCTTATAAAAATTCTTATAAACTCTAGGGAAAAACAAAAACAAAGACAAAAGACTCTTCAGTTCTTCAGTCATATTCTTTAGGAGACACTGAGCTCACAAACAAATAAAATAAAAATGGATGTTTCTTTGATTTCATAGCAAATGTTTTCCATGTGCAAAACAGATACGTTAGAATGTAGAAAGGGAATGAAAATTGGTATAGCGGGTTTTTAAAAAATTGCAGTGGGAAAATTAACAACGAATAATTTTTCCTCATTCCTAAGTTTGGATATATTTTGATTAATGTAAACATCTGACTTATTTCCCTGGTGAGAATACATTTTATTAATTACCATGTAGGAAACTGCCTTGTTATCCCAGACAGAGTCACTCTCTTCTTCCTGAAAATGTGAGTTTCAATCATGCTAATAATGTTTCTAAATCTTTTTTAACTGTCCTAACCGTGACTTACGTGGAAAGAAAACCAGAGTTTTTGTCCCAAGAACCAGAACAGAAAATTATGCTGTTGTTAACACAAAAAGTAAGGTGAAGTTTATTGGGAAATCTCTTCTCTAAGGAATGGGAAATTTCTGGGCGAGCACCCAAGCCCAGCAGAGCCTAGACTCTTATTTTCAGAGATAGCGTAAGTCAGAATTTCCATGTTTGCAATGCATTCTTCTCTTCATTACATTAATCACAGTTTATTCCAACAGGTGAGAGTGCTAAACAGGTGAGAGACCTAGAGACTGCTAAAGCAGCGAGGGCAACTTAACATTTACGACAAGTAATGCCAGAGCCCTATTCACATAAAGCATTGGAAGCAGAAGATGACATCATTGAGCGGTAAGCACCAAGAGTTTACAAAATCCTGAAAATGTCCTTGAGACCAAAAGGAAAAAAATGAGTCCCACCCAGAGATAATCACTATTTCTCTTCTCCCATCTTCTCCTCCTTTCCTTCTCTCCTTCCTCTCTTGGCTTTTAGGAAGAGGGCAGATGATCCAGAAGAAGACACCTAACATTTGAATTAGAGACGTTACATCTTGAGTATTGAACTCACACAGTTCTGGCTGACAGTGCACTGGTTTTTGGTGTCCATTGGCCAAGGGTAATGGGAGCCAGGGAAAAAGCTGTGAGGGAAGGGAGGGAGCCAGGATTTGGGAAAGTTTGGAGGTAACTGTCCATTAGAGCTGATTTGTTACCTCCAGGGCTGGCAGCTATGATGGGTAGAGATGGAGTCCAGCTCCCTCCAACGCCCTCGGGACTGCTTGGGGCTTCAGGTGGAGCAGGAGCTTGGCAGGTATTGAGTCCTGCTTTTGCCTTTTGGGGCTACTCATCTCTTGGGAGAAGAGCATTGTCGGTGGTGAAAAAGCCACTGAGGTAGATAGGCATGTTGACATGGTGCTCGTGACTAGATTGGAAGACACATAGCATTGCATGCATTCGTCCTTTCTGCCTCCTTTCCCTCAACTCCCTCTCTTCTGGTTTTTTGTTGTTGTGTTGTTTTGGTTTTTGTTCTGGACTCTTCAGAATTAGCCCAGGAGTCGAGCCAGAGTCTGCAGTTAGCCTGAGCTCTATGACTTTCTGAGTGATGTAGGGAATGATTTCATCTCTCTGAGCCCTAACACCATAACCCATAGAAGGAGGTAACCATATCTTGACTGCTATCTAAGGGCTCTTCTAGGGAAAAACTGAAATAACATATTTGAAAGTGATAATGTATTTTTAAATGCTTTGTAAACTGAAAAGTGCTTTAAATGTTTAGGTTTTAGATTTGAGTTCTCCTTAAATCAAACCAATGTAATGTCCAGCCTGTACCAGTCTTTAGGAGTTTGCTTTTAGATACAGAGCCAACAGAACCCCCAAGAAGGGAGCTAATGTGTCTCAGTCTACATGGCGACTGCCCCATGCATAAGATGTCATCATTTGGGAATCACAGGTTTGGGAGTAAGAAGGTGCTTCTTAAAATGGTATTGGGGGAAACTTTTCTTGAGGGTGGGGGGATGATTACGGTAGTCCCTGCCTATCTGCAGTGGATACATTCCAAGATTCCCAGTGAATCCCTGAAACCGCAGATAGTACAGAACCCTATGTATACTCTGCTGTTCTTATATGTACATGTCTATGAAAAAGTTTAATTTATAAACTAGGTGTAGTAAGAGATTAATAACAATCATAATGAAATACAACAATTATAACAATATGTGAATGCAGTCTCTCTTTCTCTAAATGTCTTATTGTACTCTGCTTACTTATTTTTCCATGGAGGTCGACTGCCAGTAACTGAAAGGGAAACCGTGGGTTAGAGGGGACCACTGTACCAGGAAAAAGTCTTCAACACCACACATACATTTCTTTAGCTGTTCTATGAAGTTAAATGGGTTTTCTTTTCTCTGGGACTTCCCAGAGCCATTAGCAGGCTAACCTGGGCCTTCCATGGAGGAAGATTTAGTCTGCAGTGTTTCTCAGAATTATTTGACCAGGGAACCCATTAAAACCTTCTGCGTTCAGGAACACATTTTAGAGTTCCCACTGGGGTGAAACACAGGCTTTATCAACAAGGCTTTGCATTTGTTATTTTCATTAGCTTATTGGATAATTTCTAAAGTAATAGGAAGGTTAGCATGCTAACCCATGGTATGAGCATAGATAGATAATGCTGGGTTGAAAAATAGTTTGGGTGATGGGAGAGAATTGTGGAGGAAAGAAAAGGCACCAGGAGCTTTGGTTTATTAACACAATTTTATTTAATCTTCTCAACAACTTTCTGAAGATAACAGTATTACCACTGTGTTTTTGATATGGAACGGGAGGCTGAGAGAGGTTGTATTCATTGCCAGTGGTTACACAGTTTGTCAGTGGTGGAGTTGGGATCTGAATTCAGGTCAGCCTGTTCCAAAGTCCAATCTCCTTCTAGAGTAAGATTCAGTGCCTCCAAGAAGGGGCAAGTGGGAAGGTGAAGAAGACAAGATTTGCTTACCTTACAATTATGCAGGAATGGTTGTGGAGAGGCAGCTGTGTAATCACTGAGGAACACAGTCACGTTCAGAAAATAGGGGTGTCCATGTTCCACCCGGGAAAAAAAAAATCTTCTCACTCAGGTGTGTACATTTTAAACTCACAGAAAGTTGAAAGGAATCTAGGAGGAGCTGGGCTCCATAAAAATCACTACCTTTGTGGTTAAAGATTTATTAAGTGAGCACAGTGTGCTGGGCATATAAATAGACCTGACCTTTGCCCTTAGGGAACCCAGAGTAAACACACAAGATTTACAGTCAGAGTGTTGGATGTCAGACTAAATGTTTTAGGACCATACATGTTCCAGGATCCTACTCAGCAGGATTAAAAAACATGGCTTGGGAGGAAGTTGGGAATGGAGGAAGTCATGTAAGCTTTGCAGCCACATCTACCTGGGCTTCTCTACTGTCGCTAGCCTTGTAAGTGAGGGCAAGTTACTTAACTCTGACTCTCAGCTTCCTTTCCACCCAATGGAAGTGATAATGCTTGCCTCACAGGATTAACGTGAAGTGCAAATTACTGTGTGCAAAATGCCAGGCACATAGTTGGTGATAAGCAAAGTATAACTATGGTTATTAAAATCTCCAAGGATAGGCCAGGTGCAGTAGTTCATACCTGTAATCCCAGCACTTTGGGAGGCCAAGGCGGGCAGATTACTTGAGGTCAGACGGATTACTTGAGACCAGCCTGGCCAACGTGGTGAAACCCTGTCTCTACAAACAATACAAAAACTAGCCGGGCATGGTGGTGTGTGCCTACAGTCCCAGCTACTTGGGAGGCTGAGGCAGGAGAATCTCTTGAACTTGGGAGGTGGAGGTTGCAGTGAGCTGAGATCATGCCACTGCACTCCAGACTGGGCAACACACTAAGTTTCCATCTCAATAAAAACAAACAAACAAACAAACAAACAAACTCTCCAAGGATAACATCTAAGCTCTGTTCCCTGATATATAAGGCTGTCTATGGTTTAGCACCTACTTGCCTTCCCAGCCTTTGTCCTGTCCCCTCTGCTAAATGGCCACTGTGCCACGGGCATTCATTTCCTGATGCCTGTCAAAGTCTTCCCCTTCCTTAAAGGTTTCAGGGTTTAGAGCAGTGGTTATCAAAGTAGTTCTATTGACTTCTGGGGAGCTCCAAGACCCTTTCACAATATCCTGATGTCAGAATTGTTTTCATGATAATACTAAGATGCTGTCTGCCTTTTTCACTGTGTTAACATTTGCACTGATGGCGTAAATGCAATGGTGGGTAATAGTCAAACAGCTACCATCACTCACTCATTGAAAAACAAAGCCAGTGTCACATAACAATGTTGTTAATGAAATAAAAAGTCAGTAACTGTATTAAATCTTGACCTTGAAGTATGCACATTTTAAAATATTTTGCGTGATGGAATAGGAGACACGCATCAAGCACTTTGGTTGCATAGTGATATTCACCGGTTGTGTAGAGGAACAGCATTTGTGCCATTGAACCGTGAGCTGAACTGCTCCTTTCTTCATAGAACAGCATTTTTATCTGAAAGAACAACTGATGGACAAACAACGGTTATTCAGACTTGTGTATTCGGCTAATATTTTTTCAAAAATGAACCGAATCCATTACTTCAGGAATAACAGTATTTGTTGCCAGAAATAAAATTGGGGCTTTCCAGCAAAAATAAGAATTTTGGGAAACTTATATCCACTACTGTGAGCTTGACAGCTTCCAAATAATTAAAGCCTCCTTTGGATGAACTCCATGGTAATATTAACAAATGTGATTCTTAAAATATTGATTAATAAAATGTGCCAACATTTTGAAGACCAAAATTTTCCAAATGACCAGTGCATTATGTTACAAAATTATGCAGGTAAAAGAGCCACTCAAAGTCCATGTAGACCAATGGGTTTTATTTAACAGAGGATAAATATTCATTGATGTGGTTTCAGGTTTCACATTGCCACTAATCTTTAAGAATTACTAATGAAGCTTTGATGTTGCCACGGTTTGGGTGTTTGTGTTCCCCAAAATTCATATTTTGAAACCAAATCACCAGCGTGAGGATGTTAGGAGGTGAGGGCCTTTGGGAGGGTGACTGCATCATGGAGGAAGAGTCCTCATGAATGGGACTGACGCTCTTGCAGAGGAGGTCCCAGAGACAGCCTTGTCTCCTTCTGCCATGTGAGGACACAGAGAGAAGGCATCACCCGTGAGCTAGGAAGCAGGCTGACACCGGATCTGTCAGTGCCTTGATCTTGGCTTTCCCAGACTCCAGGCTGCAAAAAATAAATTTTGATCATTGATAAGCTACCTAGTTTATGATATTTTGTTATAGCAGCCTGAACTGACCCAGACAGGTGTCTTGTCAAAGAAAAAAATAGGCTGGATGTGGTGGCTCATGCCTGAAATCTTAGCACTTTGGGAGGCTGAGGTGGGAGGATTGCTTGAGCCCAGGAATTCAGGACCAGTCTAGGCAAAATGGCGAGGCCACATCTCTACAAATTAATTTAAAAAAAAAAAAAAAAAGAAGGAAAGAAAAAAATACCAACAATTATGTGAAAAAGGCTCTATACTTCTCCTTTTGCTAACTATATATCTGTATGAGGCTAGATTTTATTCATATGCTTCAACCCAACCAAGCGATATGTTATAATAGCTTGAGTACAGAAACAGGTATGAGAATCAAGCTGTCTTTTATTAAACCAGTCATTAGAGAGATTTGCAAAATGTAAAACAATACCATTCTATTTACTAATTTTTCTTTTGTTTTAGAAAATATAGTTACGTTTAATAAAAATAAAAATATATGTTAGCATATAATTAGATTTATTATTATTTTTAAATTATTTGATAAATAGTTAAAGGCTCTGTTTTTGTTTCTAACTGGGTAAACATCTGTATACAAGCCCACATAAACAAAAGTTCTTTGGGATCTTCGATCATTCTTAAATATAAAAAAGTTCTGAGACCAAAAAGTGAGGACCACTTGCTTAGAGTAAATCTTACCATTTTAAAGATAACTGTCTGACTATCCAATTAAGGTGAGCAACCTTTTTTTTAAATTTAGCTTTCTTAAATTCCTGTAGCTTTTTAAGTATGGACCACTAATCTGTCACTTGGCATTATTTTATCTTGTCTTTCTCTTCTTTAAAATCCATTTTAAAAAACCCATAATACGTCTTGCAAGCTTCTCAAAGGCCAGAGTCCTGTCATTGCATCTTAGGAAGTGTGGGAGAGAAATCTACAATATATGCCTGTCATTAATAGAATATCGTGGAGCTTTCTGTTTTACTAGCATTATTGTTTTGATATGCTATCGCAAATATGGGCAGAACTTCACTAACTTACAAATACTGGTGGGGCAGTAGACTGAATTAGGGAAAAATCAGAACTCCAAATATATTTACATATTTTAAAATTTATTTTTATATATTTTCTATTTTGTTTGTTTTTTGAGATGGGGCATCACTCTGTCATTCAGGCTGGAGAGCAGTGGCACTATCACGACTCATTGCAGCCTCTACCTTTCCAGGCTCAGGTGTTCCTCCCATCTAAGTTTTTGTATTTTTAGTAGAGACGGGGTTTCACCATGTTGCCCAGGCTGGTCTTGAACTCCAGGGCTCAAGCAGTCCACCTGCCTTGGCCTTCCAAAGTGCTAAGATTACAGGCATGAGGCACTGTACCTGGTGATTTTTATATATTTTCTATTAGTATATTTGTATTTTGGTATTTTTTCCTTAAAGCAAAACACACACACACACCGCCCCCCCACGAAAATACAAATAGAAAATATATAAATATGTAATAGAACATATATAAAAATTGACTAATGCATAATCATTATCTTAAAAATGGTAAGTTATAAGAAGTAAATAAAATAAAATAAATTTGCCAAGTTTAAAGATCTAGTTATTTTTTTAGTCTTTAAAAATTAAAAAATACCTGCAATCTCACAATGTAGAGATAACAGCTGTCAAAATTGTGGTCTATTACCTTTATAAACAGATATTATTCATATAAAGCAGAAGTTTGACACAAAATTTGGATCCTACTACTTTATATAAAGTTTCGTATCCTCCTCATGACCTTACTTGCTTTTTAAAAACATCATTTTCACCCAGGCACAGTGACTTGTGCCTATAATCCCTGCTACTTGGGAGGCTGAAATGAGAGGATCGCTTGAGACCAGCAGTGAACTATGATTCCCACCACTGCACTCCAGCCTGGGCAATAGAACAAAACCCCATTTCTAAATTAATTAATTAAAAATGAAAACATTATTTTTGTCAGTTCTGCTTGGTTTCAATTATCCTTATTTATGTTGTTTCTGATCTATGATTTTTATTAATGATACTATGATGAACATTATGATAGTTAATTTTAAATATATATTATTAATAAACATATATAATACATATAAATAAATAAAAATCTATAATAATAAATATTAATTATATATATATTTTTAGTAGTGATGAGGTCTCACTGTATTACCCAGGCTGGTCTCGAACTCCTGGACTCAAGCAATCTTCCTGTCTTGGCCTCCCAGAGTGTTGGGATTACAGGCGTGAGCCACTGTGCCCCACCCGATAGTTAATTTTTATTGCCAACTTGACTGGGCTAAAGGATGCTTAGGCAGCTGGTCAGCATTATTTCTGGGTGTGTCTGTGAGGGCATTCCTGGAAGAAATTAGCATTTGACTTAGTAGACTGAGTAAAGAAGATCTGCCCTTACCAATGTGAGCAGGTACCGGCCAACACGTTGAGGGTACAAATAGAACAAAAGGCAGAGAGGGAACACATTTGCTCTCTCTCTTCTTAAGCTGGGACATCCATATTCTCCTGCACTAGGACATCAGTGCTCCTGGTTCTCCAGTCTTCAAACCCGGATTGGGACTTAACTCACTGGCTTCCTTGATTCTTGGGCCTTTGGGCTTGGATAGGAACTGTACCACCAGCTTTCCCAAGCCTCCAGCTTGCAGATGGCAGATCATGGAATTTATAAGCCTCCATCATTGAATGAGGCAGTTTTTCACAATAAATCTCTTTCTACATATCTCTTTATATCCTATTGGTTTTGTTTCTCTGGAGAACCTTGACTAATACAAATATTCTCAAAATGAAACAACAGCTCATTTATTTGGAGTAGGTTCCTAGAAATAGGATTACTGGATGAACAGGAATTACAAAATGCAGTTTGATTAATTTAAATATATGCAACTTGAAGGATGCTATGTTTGTATTATGGCCAATACCATATGTCTGCATTGTCACATGGAAAGTCTAAGGCCAGATAGAGCTTTCCATTTTGTAGATTCAGCTTCTGACACATTTTGCAGAAAGATAAAGGTTTGCTTTCTGCATCGTTCTGCCCAAATCTTTCTGCCGCCCACACTACCACATTACTATCTCTTATACCTGGGTGCTGAGAGGTATCTGCTGTAGACTCGGGTCTGGGGGGATGTATCTGTCAGAGATCTTAGCACAAGCCGCTGAAACCAAGCCTGGCTAATTTAAGCATAAGAAGTGTATTAAAATATTAGGTCACTAATTAAATTTCCAGGAGCTCCAGAGAGCTAGGACTGGAGCCCATGTGGCCAGGATAAACCTCCCAAATCACAGCAGAACCGTTCCTAAGATGACTCCACTGCTTGTACCACCTTGCTGTGACTGTGTCTGGAGGTCACCATCACCTCTGCCTCCACTGCACTACAGTAGATGCCAGTGGACCCTGCAGCTCCTGAGTCACTCTCCAGTACAGATGCTCTGATAATCAGGCATCTTGTAGGTATCTTAATTCAAGTTGCAAAGGAGGCTAAAAAGGCAAGAGTCTGTCATTGGGAGTGGCTCATGCCTCCCAGCAAGACATCAAAAGGGGCAGCCCATAATATTGAAGAATGGCTCAGATGCTGACCTGCCAAAAACGAATGACAAATGCTTACCAATGACAGTAACAATGACAATCAAGCCCCTGGGAGCCTAGTGTCTATTCTAGCAGGTGGGAGATGAATGGGCCTTTCTGTTTACTACAGTGGAGGAACCAGGTCTGATTCATCATCGTTTTCTAGTGCTGAGGAGAGGGTAGGTGTGTAGTAAGTTTTTCTTGGATGAGTGAATGGTTAGACACTGAAGAATGAAGACAGATGAGTTGCTGCCTTTGTTCATTCTGGCTTTTGCCAAGTGTCAAAGTGGATGAAGAGGGATGCTGTCCTTTGTGCAGGGTGCTGATGCTCTCCGTGCCATTCCGTCTCATGAATGCTGTCACTGGGAGTGGGATATCACGTGTCAGGATGAAGACACCCACTGTCACACGGTCTTCACCAGCCTCCATTTTGGGGAGAGGGGAATTGTTTAAGCCACACTGGCTCTGTTTTCTCAATCTCCGAAAAGGGTACTGAGAACTGGTTTTTAAGTATATTCTCTCGTAAGATGAAAAACAATAATTTCCAGATTAAGAAAATATCCAATGAGACTGAAAATTCAGGACACCTGGTGGAAACTTGAAGCTTTTTACAAGGGCCACTATTCAGGCCCAAAAGGGTCACACAGGAAAGCATATGCCATTCTGGATTTTTGTTTCTGGATATTTTATCGTTTTGCCCCCTTACCCCACCCCAGCACTGCACACTCTTTAAAAATAAAGTAATTTTTAAGATAGTTGGTTGTGTACATTTATAGATAGGAGAGAGGAGTTTGGGTAGGTAGCCAATTCTGACTGATTTTGATTTCTCAAGTCTGATTTCCATAATTAGAAAAGGGGAACGCAGTCACAGATGATGTCATCTATTGGAACCACTGAAGAATGAAGACAGTTGAGTTGCTGCCTTTGTTCATTCTGGCTTTTGCCAAGTGTCGAAGTGGAACAGCGGCTTGGGATCATGGTTGGCAAGGCACCCAAATGTCAGAGCTTGTTTTCCAGGACCTTAAAGGCGATTCCTTTTAAATACACCAGGGCTCTATCCTATTTTGTGTCAGTTTTTTTCCCCTTCTTCCTAAATAGATCATTTCTAGCTGTAGATATCACAAATGCAATTTACACTTCATTCAGACGTCTGAGCCGCCATATGCTAACTAGCAACAGAAGTCGGGGAAAAAAAAAAGCAGGAAAGTGAAAAACACAAGCCTTCTTTGGCTCATCAGTACACCCACTAAATCTCATCCAGCAAAACTGTTTTGCATTGCCTAATGGTGATGTGTCTCCAATCCCATATGGATTTGACGTTTTCTTGCAGTGTGCTGTTCCCTCGCTATGCAGATACTAACTGATCTGCCTCCCCCCAGATTTTTTCAAGTAATTGGTTGCTTGCTGTCAGCAAACCCAGACACTTTTGAGGTATAACATGAAGCACCCTCTTAACCAGTGGTGTTGTGTTTGAGTTGCTGCCACTGATGCTGCTCCTGGGAGCCGGCCGATGGGTCAAGTCCCTTTAGGCTGATGAAGATGTAGATGCTCAGAGCTCAGAGTTAAAATCCAACAAGTGGCTGGGTGCAGTGGCTCACACCTGTAATCCCAGCACTTTGGGAAGCTGAGGTGGGCAGTTCACCTGAGGTCAGGAGTTCGACACCAGCCTGACCAACATGGCAAAATTCTGTCTCTACTAAAAAATACAGAAAGTAGCCAGGTGTGGTGGTGCACACCTGTAGTCCCAGCTACTTCAGAGGCTGAGAAAGAATCGCTTCAACCCTGGAGGCAGGAGGTTGCAGTGAGCTGAGATCGCACCACTGCATTCCAGCCTGGGTGACAGAGCGAGACGCCGTCTCAAAAATAAAATGAAATGAAATAAAATAAAATAAAATAAAATAAAATCCAGCAAGTAACAAAGTTGGACAAGGTCTCCTAGGTTGCTTCCAGCCCTAATTTCCCCTGTATTCCCCAGCATAGCCCCACCATTGAGAGCACGTAGTAAGTATTAACAATTGCATGTGTTGACAGGGCTGGATATATTTAAACACAGGATAACAATGGCAAACATTTGCTGAGTGTTCACTACATGCCAGGCACCATACTACTTAGCACCTTACATGTATGATCTTAGTCAGTCCTCACAGCAATGCCACAAGGAAATAACCAGTATTACTCCTATTTTAGAGATGGGGAAACTGAGGTAGCAGATGGATTAAGTAACTGCCCAAGGCTGCATTTAGTAAGAGGCAGAGCTGCAATATGAACAATGGACGTCCCACTCCAAAGTCCACGCTCTTCAGAATTAGAACAATAACATCAATAATAAGACAACAAACATTTATATAGTGTGCTAGACACTTGTTTAAGGCTGTTACATGTAATCAAGTTCTATACTTTAAAAAAAAAAACAAAATGAGGAAAGTCTGCCTTTTACAGATAAGAAAATGGAAACGCAGAGATGTTAAGGAACTTGCTCAAGGTCACAGTGTGTAAGGGCCAGAGCTGGGAGCTGAACCTAGGCTTCAGAGTATGTGTTCTTAACCACATGCTGTTTGGGAGGCACTTCCTCAATTTGGCCACAGAATTATGGTAAAGCTATCCCTCCTTGCCCATGGCAGGGAAGGAGAATGCAGTTTCCAGTAGGAGTTCTTTTGGTCACGTTCTGTGCTCTGTGTTTCTGAGTCATGCTATCAGCACCTGTGTGGACGTCTCCACTCCTCCCATACACAGATGGCTTTCATGGGTGGTCCAAACAGCCTAAATCATTTCCTGCATATTTCTAAGAAAGGAAAAAAGTGTGACCGCATTTACCTCCACAGAGGAGGATCAGTGGTCTCAAGTATGCGTCCTAGGGTAGTGAAGGAAACCAAAATATGCTACCCCTAAATATGCATCTTTGGATCTTTGGCAGATAGATTATTTTGAACTAAAAACCATGGAGAATGAGCAGACCTAGGAAAAGCTCCATTTTTTATTTTATTTTATTTTATTTTTTGAGATGGAGTTTCACTCTTTCGCCCAGGCTGGAATGAGGTGGGATGATCTTGGTTCACTGCAGCCTCCACTTCCCGGGTTCAGGTGATTCTCCTGCCTCAGCCTCCCAAGTAAATGGGATTATAGGGGCCTGCCACCACGCCCTGCTAATTTTTTAGTAGAGTTGGGGTTTCACCATGTTGGCCAGGCTGGTCTCAAACTCCTGACCTCAGGCAATCCACCTGCCTTGGCCTCCCAAAGTGCAGGATTACAGATGTGAGCCAATGCGCGCAGCAAAAAGCTCTTTAAAAATGGGGTGCAAGTTTTTCTTTTGTAAAAAAAAAAAAAAAATTACGGCTGGGCACGGTGACTCATGCCTGTAATCCAAACACTTTGGGAGGCCAAGGCAGGCGGATCACCTGAGGTCAGGAGTTCGAGACCAATCTGACCAACATGGCAAAACCCTGTCTCTACTAAAAATACAAAATTAGTTGGGCATGGTGGCACATGCCTGCTCTCAGCTAGTCGGGAGGCTGAGGCAGGAGAATTGCTTGAACCCTGGAGGCAGAGGTTGCAGTGATGCAGAGTACATCACGCCATTGCACTCCAGCCTGGGCAACAAGAGCAAAACTCTGTCTCAAAAAAATAATAAATACATAAATAAAAATTATATTTATAAAGGAGATTTTTATATAAAAGGTGTCACCTACCAGGAAGAGCAGGTCGCTTAACTCTTATCATTGGAGATGGCACTGACTTCAATCTGCACAATCGACCTTACTAAACAATCCTTGTTGACCATACTTTTGCTGGTTACCTTCTCATAACTAGCCTCCCCCATCCCAAAGTCCCAATTCCTTTTTGCCTTGTGTAGCCTAAGATGATATATTGTGTAAGCCCAGGTTTTCACCACTGCTTTGGGTTGCTTGTCACTGGGTGTGCCCTTGTGGAGACATGATCCACATGTTAGTAAACTTCTGTTTTTTGGGTTTTTTTTCTTGTTGATCTGTCTCTTGTGAACCTAATTTATAGGGCCCCAGCCAGAGAACCAAAGATGGGCAAAGAAAAAATATTTTTTTCCCTCCCCTCCAGTGGGGACAGTGTACTAGTCCCTAGAATCTAAAGTCCACAGAACATGTCGGAAGTGATATACTATGGGTTCCTTGGATGTCCAGTAGAAATGGTGATTGCTTGGTCCAGTAGCTCCCACCCCTTCTCTAGACCACAGGGGTGGGTGTGTGACTTGGCTGGGCCAAGTTGAAACCCCCCGGGAATTTTCCTGGCTGGGGCTGCTGAAAAGAAAGCTCGTTTTTGTCTCTTGGTACCTAAAGTTGTTAGCAGTGGTCTGGGGCCATGCTGTGTGTCATGTGGGTAGAAAAGAATGATGCTGGCAGCAGAGAGATTGGTGGAAAAAGCCCTGGAGACCTTGGGGCCCAGGCTCTAGTGACTTCCCTGTCCTTCCTGGTTGTGTGAGACAGTAACTTGCTCTTTGAGTTCCGTGGAGTTGGGTTTGCCACTTGAAACTGACTAGAAACCATTCAGGAGGGTTTATTTATTCAATCTTTTTAAAGGTTCTGTGACTCTTTCCTCATATATGCCAGCTTGATGCTGTGCACTGACTCTGATTATAGCTTTGTAGTGCCATTTCAGGGGCCTTGTTCTCAAGTAAAGACACATCTGTGACCACTATTACAGTGTGTCTAAGAAAGAAAAACACTTTTAACTGAGGAATACAAGCCCCTTTAAGTTATCAGGCCTAGAAAGGCATTTAAAATGTAACAGCAGTCACTGTTAAGCTTTTACCTTGAGCTATTACCTCTTTAAGCACTTGCTATGTGGGCTCTAGACAACCAAGTCATTTTATAGACAAGTAGCTATGCAATACCATACATATTATAGTTCAATACTCACTAAATAATGTTATTTCTGTGAACCAATGAGAATTTCCATCAAACAATTGCCCTCCTCCTGATTTGTCCTTTGTTTCTTTAAAATCATGAGCTTCTCTTTTGTTCTCAGGAGCACTCCCAAAGGCAACTTGGGAGTATATCCCAGGCTGCAGTCCTCAACCTTTGCACTTGAATGAACTCTTTTTAAATTAGACTCTGACCTTTGTGATTATGAGAGAGGAGAGAGGAAGGAACAAGTTAGGCAGATAGTTAGGACAAGTCCTCAGAAGAATTATTTTCTAACAAAAAGAGCAGCCTGAAAGATCAAGCTATAGGCACAGATAAGGCAGCAAGACCCAACATTTAAAAAAATGTCTTTTGTGTAGCCAGGAAATTCCACATATACACAGTGGGCTTCAGTGAGCACATCTCTTCCCTTTTTTGGGCATACTCAGATAAGGGAACTTGCACAGGGGTTTTGCCTAAAATATGCCTAAATATGCAGTTGCACAGATAAGATACACAGAACCAGGCACATCCATAATGGAAAATTCCACCCCCAACACATGTGCAATAAGGAAAGTTGAACAACATGAAGTAACTCAGGCTAAGAGCCTGCATGTGCACTAGAGGGTCAGGGTGGAACTGTCAGGAAATCGTGCCTTATGCAAATGAAACACTTAGTCCTGACCAGTTTTTTGTGCCTTATGCAAATAAAGCATCATGTCCCACCAGCCTGTTTATAAAAGTCCTTGTATTCAACTGTGAAACAGCAATCCTCTTTCAGGCCCCCTCTCCACAGTGGAGAGCTTTCTTCTTTTGCTTATTAAACTTTTGCACCAACCTCACCCTTGGTGTCCACCCTGCTTAGTTTTCTTGGTCATGAGACAAAGAACTTAAGGTGATACCTTAGGCAATGAGATGGCTTCAATTATTTTAGGTTGACATGCCACTGATTTGTGATTTACTAGGCATATTAGTTTGCTAGGGCTGCCATAATAAAGTACCAACAACTATGTAGCTTAAACAACAGAAATATATTGTCTTTACAGTTCTGGGTAGAAGTGTGAGATTAATGTGTTGACAATGTAACTGCCTGATGGGTTCTTCCTGCCCACTGCACAAATAAAATTGACTCACCAAGACCATGGCATTGCAGTAAATAAACAGTTTAATTGACATGAGATGGAGTTAATAATCACATCAATCTCCCTGAAGGCTTGGAGGTGAGTGCTTTTCAAAGAGAGTTTCGTGAGCAGGGGAGTAAGATGGAGGCATGCCGATTGGTTGGGGTGGAGATGAAATGATAGGGAATCAAAACTGTTCTCTTGCGCTGAGTCATTTCCTGAGTAGGGGTCATAGGATGGGTTGGCAGCTCCAGGTGGGGCCATCCGGTTGTCAGAAATGCAAAAACCTGAAAAGACATCTCAAAAGGCCAATGTTAGATTCTACAATAGTGAGGTTCTCTTCAAGAGTAATTGGGGAAGTTGCAAATCTTATGACCTCCAGAATAATGGCTGGTAATTGTTTAGAATTCAAGGCCCTCTCTTCCTAACTTGGTGGGCCTTTCATTAGTTTTACAAGAACAGTTTAGTTCTTGGCAAGAGCTTTTATCATTTAAACTATAAACTCAATTCCCAAAGTTAGCTTGGTCCATACCCAGGAATGAGCAAAGACAGCCAACCTGTGAGGCTACAGACAAAATGGAGTCAGCTATATCTGATTTCTCTTACTGTCATAATTTTGCAAAGGTGGTTTCAGCAGGGTTGGTTCCTTCTGAGGACACTGAAGGAGAATCTGCCCTATGTCTCTTCTCCAGCTTCTGTTGGTTTGTGGCCAGTCTTTGATATTCTTCAGCTTGTAGCTGCATCACCTGATCTCTACCTTGATATTCACATGACATTCTCCCTGTGTGCATCTGCCCCCCAATTTCCTTTTTATGTAAGGACACTTGTCATATTGGATCAGAGCCTGTCCTAATGACCTCACCTTAACTATTTACATTTGCAATCTTACATTTGTGACCTATTTCCATATAAGGTCACATTCTGAAGTAGAGGGACTTAGGACTTCAACGTATACATTTGTAAACATAATAGGTTCATTGCCTAGTACACTCAACAAGTCAATATGCCAAAATGTGGAGTTTTAGCAGGGAAAGATGTTCAATCATAAGGCTGTTAAATGAGGAGATGAAACAGGAGGAAGCCTCAAATCCATCTCCCTGGGGAGTGTGGGGTTAGAGTTTTAAAGAGTTTTGGAGTGGGCTAAAGTGTGGAGATTGTTGATTGGTGGAAGAGTGCAGGGTGAAGTTATGGGACAAGGAGATGAAGAAACTATATTCTCACACTGATTTGGTTCCTCTGTGGGGGTCTTTAAAGTGGTTTGTGTAGGCCATTCTGCTTGACTTCAGGTTCTGCTTAAGGAATTTTTAAGCAAAAGCTTTATGATTCTAATATCAGAAGTCCTATCTATAGAAACAGTGTGGATGCAAATGGTCAGTGTCTAGTGCTACATCCCTTTTGGTTATAAGGAAGTGGGCCACAGTGTTACAGTAGGTAGCTGCTCAGACATAAGCAGAGCAGCAGAGGGCTTCCCCCACCACACATCCACCAGGAATGTCAGGTGACCATCAGATGATGGTCAGGCAGTTGTTAAGCTGTCTCAGATAATAATCGGGTGCAGTTGGCCCCAGGGAAGGGCAGTCCCCCAATAGATAGAAAAATCTGAAACTGGTGATCAGCAGCTTCCTGATAAGATCTCAGGAGCTGGGTGAATGGGCTCAAACACGTACATTAAGAGGCAAAATAGTGGAGTTTAACTGGCATATGACCTTCTAGGGACATTTGACTGATAAGGGAAGAATGCCTCGTGTGAGCACATATACAGCTCTAGTAAACACACTACGCATACTAACCTCCCAAGTGCTAGCAGGCCACCGGGCATGCAAACAGCCTACCCAAAGGGAATAATCAGGGGACAAGGGATGTGAGATCCTGGAAGCATGACAACTCGTAAAACCCCAAGTCAAAGGTCAAATGGCACATTGATCTCTCAAGTTGCCTGCTTACAAGTGTACTTTCCTTCCTTTCATTTCTGCTCTGAAGCTTTTTAATAAATTTTCACTCTTGCTCTAAAACTTGCCTTGGTATCTTCTTCTGCCTTATGCCCCTCAGTTGAATTCTTTCTTCTGAGGAAGCAAGAATTGAGGTTGCTGCAGATCCGTATGGATTTGCTGCCAGTAACAACAGTGCAGCCTATTACAGTCTTGCCAACGCACCACAGTGCAGCAGTCTCTCACCACTCAAGGTATCACCCAACGTTCTTTGTCTCATGATAAACAAAATTAAGGAGTGCAGACACCAAGAGTGAAGTTGGAGTGAAAGCTTAATAAGCAAAAGAAGAAAGCTCTCCACTGTGGAGAGAGGGCTTGAAAGAGGGTTGCCATTTTTATAGTTGAATGAAAAGGCTTTTATAAGAAACTGATGAGGGTTGGATGTCTCATTTGCATAAGTTGCAAATTTCTGGTAGCTCCACTCATGCTCCATGCATGCTCCTCCTAATGCGCATGCAGGCCCTTAGCTTGAGTTACTCCATATTGTTTTGTTCCTCTTACTGGCCATATGTCAGGGGATGGAATTTTCCATTGCAGGCATGTCTGGGCAAGTTATCTGTGTAGCCTTTCTTATCTGTGTGGCTGTGGGCATATCTTTGGCAAGCCCCCCTCTGCAAGTTTCCTTATCTGTGATTGAAGCTCGATTTTTCAGGCTGTTCTTTTGTTTGAAAGAATTCAACTGAGGACTCACCCTAACTGCCTGCCTGACTGGTTTCTTCCTTTCTCTTCTCTCAGCCTGCTTAATTATAAACTATATTTCTGTCTGTAATTCTTGTTAACCCCATGATAATGGCTTCAAATCTTAGGGGACACAACTCAACCCTTAACACTAGGGAATCAAGCAGGGAGACTGAGAAACAAGGTGGTATCTCATATTCACCCAGGTGGTGGTAAGGGAAACCAAAAATATTTCAACCCAAAATACACTTCATTGACACCTTTTAAGATGTTTTTCCAGAGGGCTTTAGACTGGAATAACCCTGAAAACCTGCCTTTTGTGGAGGAGATTTGCATCTGTAGAGAAAAATCTACATTAGCAAAATAAACATCCAGGCTTTGTCGGAGGGCCTGTCTGGATCTAGATTTAACCACAGGCTGTGTCTCTTCTTTCTGAGATGTGTTACCTGTGACTTTGATCTGCATAACAAGATCACTCTTGCTTACCTTATCTTCTTTTGTCTCCCTCCCATAACCTATCCTGCCATGCTCTGAGCCTCTATTCTTTCTGTAACTTCAAGATGCTATAAAAGCATCAATCATCAGGCCCTTTCTTTAAGTTTTCATATTTCTTTTAAATTTTTTTTTTTCAGAGACAACGTCTTGCTCTCTTGTCCAGGCGAGAGTTCAGGGGCATGACATGACTCACTGCAGCCTCAACCTCCCAGGCTCAGGGGATTCTCCCACCTCAGCCTCCTGAGTAGCTGGGACTACAGGTGTGTGCCACCCTTCCCAGCTTATTTATTTATTGTTTAGATATGGGGTCTCGCTATGTTGCCCAGGCTGGTCTCAAACTCCTGGGCTCAAGCAGTCCTCCCACTTCAGCCTCCCAAAGTATTGGGATTACAGGTGTGAGCCAACATGCCCAGCCAAGTTTTCATATTTTGTATGACTCCTACATGTACACATTAAAGACATTTTGTATGACTCTTTTCTTCTATGAATCTGCCTTTTGTCAGATGGTTTTCAGTGAATCTGCAAGAGGGCAAAGGGGAAGTTTTTCCCTTGGTCCCTACAGTAGCTTTGGGAAGTAGACACACAGAAAGCATGGAGCCTGGATTCTCATTTTACTTGTATGAGTTGCTTTACCTTGGTGACATTGGAAGTCACTTAACCTTTCTGGGCTTCAAAGGTGAGCAGAGTGGGCTAGATTGGCGGTTTTCAAAATATGTTCCATGGACCCCCTGGGGACCACAGTTGGGAGATAAATTGACAGATCATGAAACACACAGCATGAGATATTTTGCAAACCCTCCACTTGATGGATCAGTTGGCACTACCCATATTGATAACCTGGCTCATCCAATGTTGTGGCCCCCACCCAGGAACTGATTCAGTGCAAGAAGACAGCTTCCACTCCCTATGATTTCATCTCTCACCTGACCAATCAGCACTCCTGGCTCACTGGCTTCCCCTCTCCCCACCAAGTTGTCCTTAAAAGCTCTGATCCCCGAATGCTGAGGAAGACTGATTTGAGTAATAATAAAACTCCTGTCTCCTGCACAGCCAGCTCTGTGTGAGTTACTCTTTCTCTATTGGAATTCCCCTATCTTGGTAAATCAGTTCTATCTAAGCAGTGGGCAAGATGAACCCATTGGGTGGTTACAATCACACACTTGCCTCACTTCACACTTGCCCTACCCCATAACTACCAAGTGGTCTGCCCTGGTGGAGGGGAATATTCTACCACTGATGCCATTTAAAACTGTGAGTGCATGGTGGTAACACAAATCAGACTCTCTCTTGCTTGGCTTTTTCCTTGTTTTTCAATTCTCTACAAATAATGCACTCCCCTATTGCCTGCGTCCTGGGCAGATGATTCAGGTGGATTGATCCCACCAACCCCTACCTTTGTACAACAAAGTACAAGGTTTGTGCCACACTAGTTCTTTTTAAAAACTGTTTTATGTGTAAGATTCCAAGAATAATTTTGTTTGAATAAAAGGCTCTGCTAAAAAAACTAGTTTAGTCCACAAAACAAAAGGATTACTCAGTTTCCTTCTAGTTAGAAGATTCTATGTGCTTCTATACAAGCAGCTTCAATATTTCTATAATTGTCATCCTCTACCTTTCAGAAAGTTAATTTTATTAGTTATTTAGGAAACATTGCACTAAAGATTGCTGGGGTATGGAAAACATTTTCAGTTTTCACTGAGAGTAGGCTCCAAGTAAAACCACCTTTGCAAAAATTGTAACGGTGAGAAAATTATGACAGTGAAAGAGTTCTGACCTAACCAACTCCATCTTGCTTTTAACCTTCAAGTTGCCCTTGTTTATTCCTGGGCGTAGGCAGAACTAACTTTGGGAGGAATTTAGTTTATAGTTTAACTTTGAAACAAAGATAACAGCCTGTCCCAAAACAAAACCCTTCCTTGCCTGGGGACAAGACCTCCTTTGTGAAACTAACAAATTATCCACAAGATGAGAAATTATGGTTCAGGAGTCAAGCAGCCAGATGCCACAAGATCAGTTACCTCCTCAGTTGTTCCTATAGACAACATTACTATTGTCAAACCTAAGATTGGTGTTCGAGTTATTATTCCCAGTCTGGTAAACAGGCTCATCTGGTCTTGTGGCCCCCCACCGAGAAAATCACTCAATGCAAGAGGAGAGCTTGAACTCCCTATGATTTTATCCCTGACCCAACCAATCAGCTATCTCCCTTCCCTTGCCCCCTGCCCACCAAACTATCTTTAAAAACCCCTGGCCTCTGGGGAGGCTGATTTGGGTAATAATAAAACCAGCTCTTCTTCTATTGCAACCCCCCATGTCTTGATAAATTGGCTTTACCTGGCAGCAGGCAAGAAGAACCTGTGGGGTGGTTACACACCTGGGAGACTTATGAGTTGCAGGGTAGATGCCTCCTCTTAACATAGGTGAGGCAGGCGAATGGCTCTTTGTCTCCTAGCTCCATGGGAGGATTGGCCTTTAATTTGGAGAGTTGTCCTTTCTCTTAACGTCCCCATTTAAACAACCTGGAATATCTCACATATATTCTTTCTGCTGGGAAGGAAGATCTTTGTGGTATGCCTGTATGTGGAGTGGTACGTTTGTCACCCAGTGAAAACACCAATCTGTAGGTTACGTATCATGGAATCTTGTACGTCTGTAGTACTAAATCGTCCACCTGGTGTCCCTGCCCAAGGGCTGCCCCACTTTGAGACCATGAGGGCTGTCTGTGAATGCAGTGGTGATCCTCTTTCCCCCTTACCTCCTAGCATCCTGTGTCTACAGCGTTAGCACCACCACCCTGCTAAGATTTTCTCTCACCTCATTCTTCTTTTCATTTTAGAAAAGAGAAATGAATTTTGCTGCATCATGGTCATCACTAATGCTTATTAAGCACTTAACTCTGTACCAGGCATTGTTTCATGTGTTTTACATATACAGTATTAACCTCCTTAATTTTCCTAATAACCTTCTGGGGGAGGTATTGCCATCACCCTCACTTACCCAGGAGGAAACAGCACAGAGGTTAAGTAATGGGCTTAAATGGAGAAGTGGCAAAGTGGGCCTGACCCAGAAAGCCTGTGGTATTACCACCACCATATACACCGGGTACATGTTAGAAGTTCTTTGGGAAAGCAGTTGTTTGAATTGCGTGCCTTTTCTAGCCATTGAAGCAACCACTACTAACTCTTTCAACACACTAAAAAGGGAGCCTAATGACTTTTATAAAGCAATGAAATAGCCCATAAGTAGTAATCTAGAACAGAACTAATATATATCCCACTGGTTCTTCGAGGAGTGGGAGTGGAGGAGGGAAATAAATATATTTTGAGTTAAAATTCAGCATGCCAGTGACATTGTTTTCTGTTCTTGCAACGTAGGGGTAAATTCTGTTCCTGCAGTGTGGTGGTAAATGTGACCTTCTCTGGTCCCTCCTGCTCTTGTGGGGAAAGAATTTCCCTGGTTTCTGTCCCATGCATGGCAATGGGGGCAGGTATAGAAACAAAGGGTATCATCTGAGAAGTGGGTGGTCGGGCAGGGAGTTGGCAATGGACAGGGACAACAATTGCTCTAAAGGGAAAAAAGTGTTTGTTCCTACTTTGGAGTCTGCATACATTTATTTTCTGTTTTTACCTTGGAACTTCAATAACCAATCAAGTTAGAGCATATAAAAGCTTTTCCTTTTCTCTCTCTTCTTCTTTTTTTCTTTTTTCTTTTTCTTTTTTAGTTAACAGAACAAAATTTTGTTTAGCTTAATATAAACAGAATTAATCTGTGTTATGGAACACTCTAGAAGACATGGATCATGCCATCCTCCTTTCTGTCCCTTTGGTCTCTGCCACAGTTCACTGCATTAACTTTATAACCCATTTTTTCCACTCCCTCTCCAAGTCATCCTCTATGCTGTTTGTTGTTGTGTTGTATTATTGGTCTAAAAATATGAGAAGTCTGAGTGTTTTCCTCTTACACAAACCCCTGCGTTATTGTATTAGTCCACTCTCACACTGCTGATAAAGACATATCCAAGAATGGGTAATTAATAAAGAAAAAGAGGTTTAATGAACTCACAGTTCCGCGGAGCTGGAAAGGCCTCACAATCATGATGGAAGGTGAAAGGTATGTCTTACATGGTGGCAGGCAAGAGCAAATGAGGGCCAAGCAAAAGGGGAAACATCTTATAAAACCATCAGATCTTGTGAGACTTATTCACTACCATGAAAACACTATGTGGGAAACCGCTTCCGTGATTCAATCATCTCTCACTGGGTCCCTCCCACAACATATGGGAATTATGGCAGCTACATTTCAAGATGAGATTTGGGCCGGAACACAGCCAAACCGTATCAATTATCTTCTCCTTGTCTAGCAAACAAACTGGAAACCCAGCCCATCTTTGCAGCTGTAAAGGTCTCATCCTGCCCTCTTAGGTCCTTTCCTCACTTCCCTGCCCCTCAAAATCCTTCCCTTTCTTTCAAGACTTCTCTCGTGCGTTACCACTACAATAAAGCCTCAGCCACTGCCCACAAATGTAATTAACTTCCTCCTCCCAGTTCCTTCCATCTGGTCAGAGCAGCATCCCACATGTCTCCAGGATGTTTTGGAGACCCTGTTGAATTCTTCCAGTTACAATTTCAACTTCATTCTGTGTATAGTTTTTGAGCACCTGGACCCGGGTATATGATGAAAAGAAAATAATCTCCTTCCTTATTACTTTCCTCCTGGTGCTTACTCAGCATTTCCTTCCTATCCTTTACGGATGCCATTTCAGAAATGTCAAACTGCTGCCCAGCCACATTCTAGTATGTGTAGATGGACATGTCACAATATGGTCAGATGTTTTCTGATGATTTTAAGTTCTTTTGAGGCATTTAATTATGACCACATGGATACAGGTTCAAATTGAGGGTAGGCTGACTTTTTTCCCCCTGGAACCAAGAACCAAAATCTACTGGGTTTTTTTGGGTCTGTTTTTGTTTTAGAAAACAATCTCAAAAATGTTACAAATTTATAAAAAAACAAAAAACCAAACACACAAAAAATCTCAAACAAACAAAAAGCCAAAGCAAAACACTGCAATTACCAAAACCCATTCTCTTTTCCTTGAAGCCAAGACACATAGATGTAATTGAAGAGTATATTTTGTTTTGCTGGGTCTAGCTGACCAGCAGCTTCCCTAGAGTTCATCAAAATTTGCTGGGTAATTCCCACATCACCCCCCAAAATCTTTCCTTTGTTTTTTTAAAATAGCTATACTTCACATTGCTTTCTTTTAATACTAGCTTTGTGTAATTGCTTTCTTAGGAGGAATGAGGGTTAAAGCTAGTACATATTGTTCATAAGAAACGATGGAAGGAAGCAAAATGACTGATATGACTGATCCAGAAGGTTTCTGATTATGTCATCAGGATAAAAATTAAATGGTATCATTTGAGTGTTTTTACCTGAGTCATTTATATAACAAATTAAAAAGAAATCTTCATTGTAGAAAAAATAAAAAGAAAACCAGCCCTTACCCTTCCAAAACAAAAATCAACATAGAGATAAATAGAAGCTGTAGGAGTGAAAAAACACTGTTACTGTCCTCTTACCAATGGAAGGA
This sequence comes from Theropithecus gelada, assembly GCF_003255815.1. NCBI lineage: Eukaryota > Metazoa > Chordata > Mammalia > Primates > Cercopithecidae > Theropithecus > Theropithecus gelada. Next base: position 34,116,704 of record NC_037673.1, on the reverse strand, counting down.
GCAGCAGGTCTCCCAGTGTTCATTCTGACATTGATAGAGGCAGACAAATGCCTAGGCAGATAGGGGTGGGCCCGTGGCAAAACCCTACCTGATTCAAGCCGAAGACAGTTTAAAGTCTGAAAGCCAAGCTGCAAGTTAAATCCTCTGACCAGATTAGGAACTTGTCTTCCCATTTGGCATGTTTTCCTCTGATTGGTCCCCACCCTTCACCTATTTTACATATACCTACTCTTTCCTAATTGGTTTTTGTACACTTTCACGCTCACCTTTAAGTGATGTCTTTGCTTTAACCTTTTTTTGCATACTCACAGACCAATCAGCATGCACTCCCTATTCTGAGTCCATAAAAGGCTCTAGACCCAGCCACATGGGGGATCCATCACCCTGTCCCCTCTCCACTGAAAGCTGTTTTCATCACTCAATAAAATTCTTCTCCTCCTTCCTCACCCTCCAATGTCCTGTGCATCCTCATTCTTCTTGGGCACAGTACAAGAGCTCGGGAACAGCAGAACGCAGGTATAAGCTATAACAGTGGCGAGCTGGGGTATGTCAGGATATCTGAGTGAGGCCCCAGTGGGGCATTGCCAGTCAGGGGTCCCTGCCTTGCCAAGTGAAATTGCAGGGATCTCTGGTTGGCAATGCCCCACTGGGGCATGAATGAAATAAATGGCTTTCATTTAGTCAGTCTATTTTAGGTGGCATCCTTAAACATCAGCCATCTAAAATAGGTTGACTTTATCTGGATCAGTCTATAACTGATTACTTCTTTAGTAGCTGTTATTTAGCTCAACAGGAATAGAATAGGCTCAACAAGATGTCTTCAGGCTAATTTATAAACTCTACTGCAGTTAAATAAAAAACTTGTAGTAAAAAACATACCTTATTAAATGTACCATCTTAACTATTTTAAGTGTACAATTAATTTGTTATGTATTCACATTGTTGTGCAAAAGATCTCTAGGAACTTTTTCATCTTGCAACACTGAAACTTTGTGCCCACTAAAAAACACTAATTTCCCCTTTCTCCTTTCCCCAGCTCTTGGCAACTACTTTTCTATTTTGTTCCTATGATTTAGAATATGTTAGATACTTCATATATTTGGAATCATACAGGATTTGTCCTTCTGTGACTGGCTTATTTTGCTTAGCGTAATATCCTCTAGGTTTGCTCATGTTGTAACATGTGATGTGACAAAATTTCCCTTTTTTTAAAAGGTTGCATAATATTCTATCATATGTATATACCACATTTTCTTTATCCATTTATCTGTTGATGGACATTCAGGTTTCTCCCGCCCCTTGGCTGTTATGAGTAGCACTGCATTGAACATGGGTGTGCAAATATTTCTTTGAGATTCAGTTTTCAATTCTTTTGGACATATACTCAGAAATGTAATTGCTGGATCATATAATAATTTTATTTTTAATTTTTGAGGAAACTTCTATGCTCATTCCACAGGTACTTTAGAGGTAGATTCAACATGATAATTCACTATAAGGGGTGAAAAAGAGGAAGTGAATGACAAGTAATATTTATATAACTTGGGTAGTTGGGTAACATTGTTCACTGAATTAGAAAATATATGAAGAACAGGAAAGACAATGGGGTTCTTTGTGGGAATTGTTGAATTTGAGATGCCTATGAAACCTTCTGGTGGAAATGCCTCATAAAAAGTTGAGAATACAGGTGGGTATCTCAGGAGACAGATCAAGGCTCAAGATATATCTTTGCTAGAGAATTAGCCTCTAATAGGTATCATGGTTTTTGTTTGTTGCTGTTTTGCAAATATAAGGAAAACAATCCTCTGTTTTACTTTATTTACTAATTCATTCAAAAGTATTTTGTGAATGGATAAGCCATTTACCAGCACTACTCTAGGTTCTGGGAACAAAAATGATTAATACAATTCTTCAGAAACTCGTAGTTTTAGCAGAAGATTTGGCCAAGGACTGAAAGCAGAGATGCAGGGGAGGGGGCATCCTCGGAACCCCAGAGTTGGTATAAAGATTATTTTAAGTGGAAGACATTTGAGATTCAACAGATACAGAAAGAAGCCTTTTTGGTGCTGTCCTTATCTGAATATACGCAAAAACTTTTGAGAAATAAAGACTGTTATAAATACTCTTGAGGTTGGTCTGTCCCCAGAAGAGTGACTAAGAGTAAATCTGCATGAACTTTCTCTTTTTTTATGCAGGAATTTTTATGTCCCTGAAGATGGAAATAACACTCATACATGTATAAACTTTATGCTCAAACTTTCTTATCTCCTATTTGTTCTTCTAAAGAACCCATTTGTCTTCTAAAGAAACTGATTTGTTCTTCCCATAGGAGCCATTCCTCTTCCCTACCTTTCCCCTACTAACTAAATTAGTTATATAAGCTCCAAGCTCTAACCACACCTTTGAGTTACTCATCACTGAGCACTCCAGTGTGTATGTACATTGCATGTGTAAATAAACTTTTTCTCCTGTTAATCTATCTTTTGTCAGTTTTATTCACAGGTCCCAGTCACTGAACACAGTTAATGGAAGAAATGTTTCTTCCCTCCCACACAGTGAAGAGGGAAATTTCCTTTCAGAGTGGCTAGAGTAATGAAAGTGGCATTGAATAAAATCAGCAACATAGAAAGATGACCAGATTTCGAAGACTATGGAGGGAAGAAGTCATTCCATTTTAGACTTCTTAATGTCTGTAAGAGTAGTGAAGAAATTGTTATAAAGGGTATATATCCACCCAGTCTTCTCACACATTGCTTACTTCTCACAACCAGACTTTTTTACCTTCCTCATGCTAGCCTCTTATAGTCTTCCTAATGGCATCTCCTCTAAATGCAGGCAGAGAGCAAGGATAAGGTGGCTGATAAACTGGATCTGGTACTTTGCCATGGCTAGTCACCCACACTGGCTTTCCTCCAGTTTTTCTACATGATTTAGTCTGCTCCTCTGGAGGCTTTTCGGACCTGGAGCAGCTTTAATCTATCAAAAAGATGGGTTCTGAGTAGTCCTTTCCATTTGGCCATTTTCTAAACTCCCGTTGGGAAAAGTTGTATTTAGATTTATCCCCTTTCAGAGCAAAGTCACCTACATAAGCATTAGATTAGAAACCTCCCAGACTTTATCCAGGCATTAAGGACTATTTTGATGACTTTGTCTTGCATTAATACTTTTCTACCTGTTTACCTTCTCTGATCTTTCTATTGTTGACTACCTATCAGGTTTAATGGTAGCAACATGGCTCAGATTATTTTCCCTTGGTTGTTCTCTAATTATCTCACACATTTAATATTTGCCTCTGTTACTCTATGAGAAAAGAAATTATTTAATATAGTTTTATCATATTTCTTAGAACTTAGCACAGTAGTGGGAGCACAGTAGGGTCTCAATGAATAATACTTGTTTGAATCAAATTAGAGAGAGTTATATAGATTTTTACATATGATCAAATTGTTTTTGTCTTATTTTTAAAACTCAGACTATAAATTCAAGTTGTCATGATCGCGACTTTCATGTTGTTGCTGCTGTTGTTTTATAAACTCTTTTATGGCCATTGCTCAAAGAGAACACATGAGTATTTGAGAAAGAATGGAGGCTCTGATACCACAATGTGATTTTTGTTGTTGGCTATGACTTTGGAAATAAGGAATGTTCAGTCAATATGCATTCCAGAGTTCCAGGCCTACACATTTTGGCTTGGTTTCAAAATGTGGACTCTATTAATGGATAGTTGAAGTATATACAGTTTTCCATTATTTGTGCAGTTGACTTAGAATGGAATTTTCTTTTTCTTCATCCTCCAGAAACTCAGTGTTGCTTTAGTTTCAACATGTACTTACATAGTTCTGTGTAAAACAGAGAGCTCTAGTATTTCCTGAGCTTTGACCACTTGACTCCTCTGAGCTCCTTCTGGGCCTCCTCCTCCCATGAGAGGGCAGGTGCACGTGCTGAGAAGAGGAGAAGCAGGATGGAAGGTTTCAGTGTTTAAGAAACAGAGAAAGATGTGAAGCATGTGATATACACATACATGAGAGCACCTGGGAGAAACTCTGGGTTTCATGTTTCAGTGCAAACTGTGGGGCTTACATCTAGTTTATTAAAAGGATCCTAAGGGTTTAAAGTCTGTGTAGGAAGCTGGGCCTGGCTGATGACTTCATATTGAAATCATGCAAAACCCATGAGCTCATGAGCTGGGAGATGAAACTGGATGAGACAGAAATGACTTCAAGTGAAATTGCAGTAAGTCTGTACAGGAGCATTCAGACTTGAACAGGGGATAGTGGATAAAACCAGGCCACTGGAATTTGGAGACTGTCTTGCAGGAACTCATAGTTAAATGAAACTACTTGGTTTCACTCAAGCCCTTGAAAGACTCTTAGAAAAACTGTATAAGAACTTGAAAGCCAAGGAACACTTTCTGTTTGCTTTTCACTCTCTCTGAATTTTGATGAGTGCCATTCTCAATACTTACTTAAGGTGGACAACAAGGTCAAGCCTATTTCTGTTGTTCTTCCTGCCCTCTCTTTCTGTACAATCCCAATGCACCATTATCAAACAGCTCTCACCAAACTGTGCTGCACAGAGTCTCAGCATATGTTTGTCAGCTTCTTTGTCTGAGACAGCTGGGCTTGGAGAGCTGCTTGAGGTTTCTTGAAGCTCAGGCTGGGGTGGGTGGTGTCAATATTGCCCCTGGGCTTTGATGGTCCAAGGAAGACCTGAGTGACAGTGCTGCAGAACCACATCCATATAAGTCAGGCAGATGGGGAAGAGTGGGGTTGATGATCCGAAGGAGGATCAGAGTGTCTTAGTCAGGTTGGGCTGCTATGACAAAATACCATAGACTAGTTGGCTTAAACAACTGAAATTTATTTCTTACTGTTTTAGAGAATGGGAAGTCAAGGTGCCAGTCTGGTTAGTTCCCGGTAAGGTCTCTCTTCCTGGCTTGTAGATGGCTGCCTTCTTGCTATGCCCTTACATGGCTGGAGAGTGAGAGAGCAAGCTCTCTGGGGTCTCTTCTTGTGAAGGCACTAATCCCATTATAAGGGCCCTACACTTATGATCTCATGTAACCCCTCCCAAAGGCTCTCTCTAAACACTATCACTTTGGAGGGTGGAGCTTCAGCATATGAATTTTAGGAATTCAGTCCATAGTAGAGAGGTTGAACCCAGGCACAGAACAAAAATGGAGGAAAACTTACCAAAGATCGTAAGTTCAATGGAGTGACAAGGCCCTAGAATGTAGTCAAAAGTGATTTTCCTAGGTCACCAGAATCTCCCTTGTTCCTGGAGGGGAGGCTAAGTGCCCCGTGTTGGTCAGTGGCCTAGAACAGAATCCATTCTAGTAGTTTTATATAGAAAGGATTTATTTCAGGGATTTATATGCCTTATAGAATCATTGAGAGGGCTGAAGAAGCAGATTCAAACTTAAGCTTTCAGGAACAACTCCCTAAGTAACACCAAAGAATCAGGCCCCCAAAGAAGCCATTGTTTCTTCTGCATTAGGGAGGCTGCCTTCCAAACTAGGGGGCTGGCCCTGGAGGCCCCTGCCATTGGCAAGATCAGGAGGCTTCTATGGCCTGGATGCTGCTGCCACTCCGACCCTTGCTGCACCTGCTGCAATTGGCGTTACTAAAATGAAGGTATGACACATGCTCTCATGCTCAGAAAACTAGTAGTAAGAGGCTAGAACTTCTCCCACCACCACAGGGCAACAGACACCTCCATGAGTGGCCTGCTTGCAGGAGCAGCTAAAACAGCAGAAGCAGGAAAGCCTGGTTTTCACCAGATCCACTCCTAACAAATGCAGGGCAAGGTACAGAAGTACAAATGAAGGCCAACTTACCATACATCTCAACAGCTGAAAGTTACAAACCGAGCTACAAACTGCTCAGCAAGGTATATTACACCCTCTTACCTTGACAAATATACCTTCATAACAATGTGCACATTCAGGGAAGGCAAATACTTAGCACACATACTGTCCTATCTTACCCCCAACCCCTGCACCCAGGACAGACATTACTAATTAATCACAGCGTTTTCCCCAGAATTGGCCTCAGGATCCTTTTGGATATAGTTCTCCGGGCAGCCCTTGTCAGCCAGAACAGAAAAGCAAAATGAAGACCTTTTCCAGCCCGCTCCAAGCAGTGCCTATAACCGGCTCAAGTCATAGAGACCAAATATACAAATCCAGGGTCAAATTTAGCTTCGTGGACCCCTCTGAAGTCCATGTCAGAATGCAGCATTGTGGTGAGAGCTAGTCTCCAGCCCAGTGTCTTTCCACCACTGGCTTGCTGTCCTGCACAGCTAAGGCCTTTTTGCCTACATGTGTGGACACCCCAGTTCACATGTCCAAGCCCTGTTCATATTGTACAACCCCCATCCGCCACTGCCAACAGCTGCCCATTGGCTACTCCTCATGGAGCCTGCTTTGCTCAACAATTTTACTGTTGGTATCTATATCCCTTATTGTTTTATTCCCTATCCAAGCAGTTGATTTCAAGGATTTGGAAGAGTAAGACATGCTTCCCTTTACAAAGAATCAAGAAAGTACTGGTTTACAGCCTAGGGTACAGTGTAATGAGACAGCAAGGTTCGTGAAATTCGGCAGTATAAGATTGCATCTGGCAAGTTTCCTGAGTCCTCAAAGCCTCAATTCCCTTATCTCTAAAATGGGAAGAATAGGATCTACTTTTTAGGGAAATGCAGAGGAAGAATTTAATATGGCACCTAACACAGAGTAAGTACTCAAGAATATGTTAGCTATTTTTATTATTACTATTTTTTTTTTGAGATGGAGTCTTGCTGTGTTGCCCAGGCTGCAGTGCAGTGGTGCAATCTCGGTTCACTGCAACTTCCACCTCCCAGGTTCAAGCGATTTTCCTGCCTCAGCCTCCTGAATAGCTGGGACTACAGGTGCCCACTACCATGCATGGCTGATTTTTGTATTTTTAGTAAAGACAGGGGTTCACCATGTTGGTCAGGCTGGTCTCAAACTCCTAACCTCAAGTGATCCACCTGCCTTGGCCTCCCACAGTGCTGGGATTATAGGCGTGAGCCACCGCACCCAGCCAATGTTAGCTATTATTATTTTTGTACTGGTTGTAAATTAACAGATAGGTAGGAGAAAACAAATTTAGGCTCTTCTTAGATCTTGAACCAGATTTCCTTGTGTTATATACTTTATAACTATATGTGTGTTTAATGTTTAACATTTATTGTATAATTAATAAATAAAATGAGTTTTAAAAATATTTGATTTATCTTTAGCTGATTCTTCATCTCATTAGGAAAATATTTTTATTACTATTATTTTAACTTTTATTTTAGGTTTGGGGGTACATGTGAAGGCATGTTACGTAGGTAAACACACGTCATGCGGGTCTGTTGTACAGATTATTTCATCACCCAGATATTAAGCCTAATACCCAATAGTTATCTTTTCTGCTGCTCTCCGTCCTCTCACCCTCCCCGATCAAGTAGACCCCAGCGTCTGTTGTTTCCTTCTTTGTTTTAGCCAGATTTCTAATCAGATGGATTTGTATACTTGGTCTCTGTGACTTGAGCCAGTTATAGGTATTGCTTAGAGCAGGCTGGAAAAGGTCTTCATCTTGCTTGTCTATTCTGGCTGACAAGGGTTGCCCGGAGAACTATACTGAGGAGGATCCTGAGGCTAAATCTGGGCAAAATGCTGTGATCAATTAGTAATGTCTGTCCTGGGTGTGGGAAAAGATAGGACTGTAGGTGTGCCAAGTATTTGTGGTCCCTGGATTGTACTCTCTTCCCGAGCAGTAGGAAAGAAGATGGACTTTAAGAGAAACACTGGGTTTGAGTCCCACTTCTCCTGACTTTGTGACTATGGGCCAGGAGTTTAACCTGCCTTTACTTAGTTGTTTCATTTTAAAATAAGAATAACCAGGTTTGCCGGGTGCGGTGACTCACACTTGTAATCCCAGCACTTTGGGAGATGGAAGTGAGTGGATTGCTTAAGCCCAGGAGTTCAGGAGTTCAAGACCAGTCTCAGCAACATGGCAAAAACCCATCTCCACAAAATATACAAAAATTAGCCAGGTGTGGTGGTACACACCTGTAGTCCCAGCTATTCAGGGAGGCTAAAGTGGGAGGATCACCTGAGCCTGGGAGGTTGAGGCTGCAGTGAGCTGTGATTGTGCCACAGCACTCCAGCCTGGGTGACAATGAGACCCTGTCTCAAATAAAATAAAATAACCGAGTTCACCCTGCTTACCTCATGGGGTTATTTGTGAGGATGGAATGAGATAATCCTTGTAAAAACACTGTCAGTTGTGAGGTATTATATAAATGCAAGGTGTTTGTTATTCGTGTGTGGTATTTGGCCAGTCGCTACTTGCTGAGGAGGGAGAGCCAAGTCAGTATGTCTGGTCTGCATCTGCCTGCGTCATCTCAGTCCAGGCTCTGCATCCTCCTTTAGCTTCTGAGCTCTGATCTATGCTGGGAGAGTGGCAGGGCAGAAATAACTTGTACTTAAAACCAAATGCTGGCTCCCGCATGGACTGTGTGATTTCAGTCAAGTTTTGTAACCTGGGTGAGCCTCAGTTCCTTCGTTTTTAACATGGAGATATAAATAAAATAATGATACCCATCTTAACTGTTCCCCAGGGGCTGCATTGTATAGCTCAAAGGCAATATACACCAAAGTGCTTGGGAAACTCAAAGGATGAGTTGTTTTGATTTTTCACTATGATATAAGCCAAATGCATTCTTTCTCTGTAACCCTCCTCCCCTCCACGATCCCTAAACAGCCTCTGACATTCTTGTCCTATCCCTGGTTCCAATTGTGGCACAGCCTCCATGAGCCCTGTGTCTAAGCTAGAGAGCCAAAGGCAAAATCAGGATTGGGCCAAAAATTAGAGGTCCGAAGAACATGCAATGAAAAATGGAAGTTAATCCTCAAAACAGAGGCAGAGTGGGGCCGTGGCCTGGATTGGGCTGGGAGGTGCTGGAGAGGCCCAAGGACAGGCCCTGCTACATCCATGAGGAGCAAGGGGAGGGTGTGAAGAAAGTCAGGGGACCCTGTGAGAAGTCAGAGCTGGCTGGTGTCAAGGAACAGGCTGGTCCCAGAGCTCTAGCCCTAGGTAGTTCCTCAAGCCCTGACTTGCTCTTGGCAACTCTTCAAAAGGTTCTGGGCCCTGGCCCTAGAGCGTTACAGGCCTTGCGTTCTGAAGTTGCCATGGGACACTATACCCACTTGTAGCCTAAGCAATGAGAATAGCACAGTCTGACCAAGGCTCTTTGTATTCGTTTTTTTTTTTTTATTATTATATTTTTAAACAGGGTCTCTCTCTGTCACGGAGGCTGGTGTGTAGTGGTGCGATCATGGCTCATTGCAGCCTTGACCTCTTCCGCTCAAGTGATCCTCCCATCTCAGCCTCCTGAGTAGCTGGGACTGCACATGCCACCACGTCTGGCTAATTTTTTTTTTTTTTTTAATTTTTTAGTAGTGACAGGGTCTCACTATGTTTCTCAGGCCGGTCTCAAGTGATCCTCCTTCCTCAGCCTCCCAAAGTGCAGAGATTACAGGTGTGAGCCACCATACCTGGCCTTGTATTCATTTCTTAGGGCTACTATAATAAAGTGCCACAAACTGCATGGCTTAGTCAACAGAAATGTGTTGTTCTGGAGGCTTGAACAGCTCTGGAAGCTTGAAGTCCAAGATCATCAAGATGTTGGCAGGGGTGGCTCCTTCTGAAGACTGTGAAGGAGATTCTGTTCCGTGTCTTCCTTCTAGCTTCTGCTGGTTTCCTGGCAATCTTGGGTGTTTCTTGGCTTGAAAATATATCGTCCCGATTCCTGCCTTCATCTTCACATGGTGCCCTCTCCAAGTGCATGTCTGTCTCTGTGTCCAAATTTCCCCTTTTCATAAGGACACAATTGTATTGGATTAGGGCCCACCCCCATGACCTCATCTCAAATTGATCATCCGCAAAGCCCCATATGCAAATGAGATACTGGGGATTAGAACTTCAACATATGAATTTTGGGGTGACACAACTCAGCTAATAACATTCTCCTTGCTTCTCTCGTGATTATTCAAAACAAGATGGTCAGTGAAGATGGGGGATAAGGTAGAACTAAACCTCAGAGTAACACGGTACCTGCTTTTGTGCAATTAGCAGCTGGAGAAGCAGTTACACTTTGCTGACTATTTCCTCACATACTGCTGGTGGAAGGGAAAGGCTTCCAATACAACATCTTCAGAGCTCAGAACAGTCCTGATACGGAGCAGATGCTCAATAAACATTAACTGAATTAGTAATGAATAAAGGAAACTCAGCACATACTAGTAACTATTTACAATTTACTCTCTAGTACCCCAGACTTTTCCTGGTTTGGAAAAAGCACACAATAAATGGTCACTGAATTTGCAATCAGTTTCTCCCATATAGGACAATGGCCTTATCTTTTCTTTTTTTGGAGACAGAGTGCAGTGGCAAGATCTCAGTTCACTGCAACCTCCACTCCTGGGTTCAAGTGATTCTCCTGCCTCAGCCTCCAAAGTAGTTAGGACCACAAAAATTAGTCACCATGTCCAGCTAATTTTTGTACTTTTAGTAGAGATGGGGTTTTGCCATGTTGGCCAGGCTGGTCTCGAACTTCTGGCCTCAAGTGATCTGCCTGCCTCGACCTCCCAAAGTGTGGGAATATAGGTGTGAGCCACTGTGCTGGGCCACAATAGCCTTATCTTTAACAGCTGGGCCTTATCAGGAGTGGAATGAAGAGTGTCAGTGGTAAGTCTCAGAGATGCTGGCCACTTCCTTATTCCTGTGTCCCCAGCTACTCCCAGGTGCTCTCACTGTATCCCCTTGGCAACCTAGGGCCCCATTCTAAAGCAAATCTAGAATCCTGAACAGAGCCTGATATTTCTAAACTGTGACAAAACCCGTTTCCTTACCAAAGTTTACTGATCCTGCATCTCTGTTATTCACCAGCATTATAGAGTTGGAGATAACCTCAGCAATCATGGAGTTCTACCTTTTAATTTATAAATGAAGAAATTGAAGTTCAGAGGAGTGAAGCCATGATTAAGTCTACATGGCCAGGACTCCTGACTTGCCACCATGGCTACTCTTTTATCCTTGATTGTTTTCTTTTGGTAATGAATTTATCAGAGGACAGATAATGCTGTAGTCTAATTGAAATGCTTAGGTGTCCCCAGAGTGTGAGGCCAGTGGTGGGACCTTGGGGTATCTGGCTGGTTGGGAAGGGGCACTGGCTCAGGCCCTTCAGACTCTCAGCTTAGAAGCTGTGCTGCCTGGCTGGCTGTTTGCTTCAAGAAAAACTGCCTTTTATAATAATTCCAGACTCCCCTGCCTCAACTCTCCTACCATCCGGAGACAAGACAGATCTGGAGGGAAGCAAGGCTGTGACCCAGTCTTGACCTCCTTGACACTGGGCTGCCTTTTCTAGTTTCCCAATTCTTATTGCCCCTGGCCAATTTCACATCCAAGGATGAACAATGACTCCAGTCTACTGGTGGGTGAACACGTTGATGGTTGCAGGTGCTTTCTTTGCACAACAGCCAGGCCAATTAACAGGCAAGATGTGGCCCAGACAGTCACCCTTGAAGCTCTCTACAGTTTACAGTGTTCTGAGAGAATGCTGGTGGGTTCCCCCTGTGTGTTTCCCTAGCACCCTGCCAGCCCTGCTGATGCTGTTGCAATGGCCTATCGTTGTTTAGCATATGTCAGGTGCACTTACAGGGGGTGCCCTAACTGAAAGCCCCTGAGCATGTACGGTTGACTCTCAGTATCTGAGGATTCCATGACTGGATTCAATTAGCCATGGATAAAAAGTATTTGGAAACAAATTGCATCTGTACTAAACATGTACAGACTTTTTTCCTCATCATTATTTCCTAAATAACACAGTGTAACAACTATTTACATAGCATTTACATTATATTAGTAATCTAAAGATTCTAAGTAATCTAGAGATGACATAAAGTATACTGGAGGATGTGCATATGGTGTGTGCAAATACTACACCATTTTGTATCAGGGACTTGAGCATCTGGGGATTTTGGTGTCTGGGGGAGATCCTAGAACCAATCTCCCATGCACACCAAGGGATGACTATATTTGTAAAACCTAAACTCTCATTAAGAAGTTGAAGTTAATAAGTAAAAACCAACCAACCAACGAACCAACCAACCAACCAACCAACCAACCAACCAAACTAGTGAGAGAGGGTGAAGGTTTCCATTAGGATAACCAGATTTAACAAACAAAATACAGACAGGAAACTCAGTTAAATTTGAATTTCAGATAAACAACAAATGTTTTCTGATGTACATTAATTCTGTGCAATATTTGGGACATACTCATACTAAAAATTATTTGTTACCTTTGTCTGAAATTCAAATGTACCTGAGTGTCCTATTGTTGATTCAACAACCCTAATTCCTGTGGAATTCCATGGTCAGGATATCCGATGAAACAAACCTTGACTCCTGACTGTTGGAACTAAATCTGGGAATCTGGGACTCTTCCAGTTCTGACATTGGCAGGTCTTCTTGATTGTTGCTGTTCCCAAGCGCAGGACCAGGGTCTTCGGGGAGTTCCACAGGAAGGCTCGTGCATGACCCTGGCTCCTGAGAACTCCCTATAACAGGAGGGGCACAGCCAGTTCATGGAAAATGCAACTGTCACAGTGAAGTCAGCACGTTTTTATATATGCAGTCTAATCACAAAGTGCGTTCGGATAACCTTCTCATCGGATTCCTCAACAGCCCTGAATAAGGCTTAGCAAATATCATCTTTCTGCTTCAGATGAGCAAATACTGAGGTGATTTTGGCCAAGTCAGGGCCAATTAAGCAGTGAGTTAAGGGTGACCTGAGCTGTCAGGCCCTAAGATCAATTTTACCTTGTTTTTATTTGTTAGAACATACTACTTTGTTACTAAAGTCAAATACACTTTTCCAAAACCATTACATTATGGTTTTTTCTATTTATAAAAGTAATATTTGATTATTTCAGAAAACATGAAAACCACAGACAAAAAAGAACAGAAGAGAAATCAGCAAAGGAAGTAATCCTACCCTTTTGAGATAACTTCTGCTAATAAGGAGGTGTATGGCCTTCCATTCTCTGTCTTTCTCATATATATTAATATATGATTGGTTTTAAATAACAAAGGCCAAGTCCTCTTGCACACATGCATGCATATATGAATGATAAAAATGTAAATGTATGAATAGTTGTATACATGAAGATCATCACATGCATACGTGCACAAACATGTCTATACGTAATATGAACTTAATTATTTTGAAATTAGATTATTTATTTTTGGCATTAATCAGATCTTAAGATTGAGCACAAAAATAGGGTGAAAAGCACCAAACAAATCCCAGCACTTTGGGAGGCTGAGGCAGGCAGATCACTTGAGCCAGGAGTTTGAGACCAGCCTGGGCAACAGGGCAAAACCGTCTCTACAAAAAAATAGAAAAATTAGCCAAGTATGTGCCTATAGTCCCAGCTACTTTGGAGGCTGAGACGAGAGGATCACCTGAGCCTGGGGAGGTCGAAGCTGCAGTGAGCCATGATTGAGCCATTGCACTCCAGCCTGGGCTACAGAGCAAGACTCCATCTCAAAATAAATAAATAAATAAATAAATAAATAAATAAATACATACATACATACATACATAAATACATAAATAAAATAAACAGAGTGTGGGCAGTAAAGGACATGAGAACAATGTCTCACCACAGTGATGAGTGAACCTGTCCTTCACATTGAATCTGTTCCTAATTAAAAATGAGTGTTTGGTGGGTAAGGAGGGTAAAGCTAAAAAGATCTGTCCCTAATACTTTCCCACTGAAATACTGACTTGCCCTGACTACTACCCTGTCAACAATTGACCTCCCCTTTGGACATAAACATTGATAATCCAGAACAGACGTTGCTGTGACTCCGGTAGCACTTGGTACTCAGCTGTAATATGTCTGTGATCAATGTTTTCATCAATATATAATGCTTATACGCAACCTTAGAACCACTTCTTGTTTGAAGGTCTTGAGACAATTATTCATTTGCAGAGGCCAATACTTATATGAGAATATCTTATATGACAGCTAAAATGGTTTCTTTTTGCAGTTACCAGATATGACATCTTAAGACCACAGAATCTGATGGTGGCCTGGGGCCAAATCAGAAATATCTGTTGGGACACACTCCTAGGCTATGAGTGACCCACATTACTTTCACTGGCCTTGCTGTGGGCTCAGCCGCATGTGACCTGCTATGTCTCAGAGAAACTTCTCTCCTTTCTGTTCCAAAAGAAACCTCAAATCACCCAACACGCTATGTAAGTAAAGCTATTCAGAGCTTTGCAACCCACTCTCTAGCATGGCAGCAGATCCTGTAGAAAATTACAGGAGATACCCTGAGGATTGAAGATGCTGCACCACCTCATTCCAAAAGCTTGAGTCCATCTGACTCTCTGGGTCTCCCTTGCTAGCACAAACCACTCAAGAAATACGTGGCTATGAAAATCTACGATCAATGCTGGTATCACTGTATTTGATCATTTCTGGTTGTGTGCATATATGCAAACACTATATGCAGAGTGTTCCCCATCTTAGGCATTTATTTTGTAAAGTGATTATATTTGTATTTCTTTCATCTCTCACCAGGCAGGCAAACTCAGTTTTAAATGTATATTAAATCAAATGAAGAAGACCTGTAACACATCTATCAGAATAGATTAGCGTCTACAACGTTGTGCTGTAACATGTTTTTTCCGAGTGAATCTTGCTTCGAAAGTAAAATTTTGGAAAGCTTTGTTTAAATCTACCAATCAGGAAAACCAAACAAATACAAAACAAAATCCCAGCTGGCCAATTGTTTCAGACCCAAGACCTGTTCTATTTATTCTTTTTGTAAGAAATAGTTGCCTGGAACATCATTGCTATGGCAGAAATAGTGTCAAGTTCCTAAGGAGAAAAAGTAGGAGGAAGCTCTGAGTGTAAACGCCCAAACAGTGGAAGGAAAACCACACCTTACTTACTTTGAAAAGAGCAGCTGCTTGGGGCCACGATTTTGACAAATCATAATGAGCACTCACAAATTGATTTAATATTAAAATGCATCCAAGCAGACTTTGAAACTAGAATTCTCTAACAGTGGATGGACTGATGAAGCTCACCAGGAAGGTCAGTTACTCAGGCCTGCGAGGTCTTTGATTATTGAAGACATGTGATTGCCACCTAGCGGCCAATATTGACTTCACCTAGAAGGTCGAGCAGTTCTGCAACCCACTTTGCCCAGTGCTTAAGGACAACAGCACCACTCTTTGTTAGTACTCAATTCAAATTCCTTAATATTTCCTCTTTTATCATATCTCTTTGTTCAGTGTAAGTCACCCGTTTACCGTCTCTAAGACAAAACATTTTCCTTCACTCCATGTCATTAGTCCCAGAGAGCCCAAGAACCTATCTGCAAAATTCCCTCCATAGTTCTCATTCCATTTCCTTTTTTGAAAACCACAGTTGTTCTAGTAGTAAGAAGGGCTCCTGCCTTCATTTTCTCTACCCAGTTACTTCCACTTTCTCTCCTCCTATTTCACGTCACAAGGTACAAGGGTTTCTTGAGAGAGAGGCTTCTGAAAGAAGGCTCAGTAAGGATAACTGAAAAGCCGAGAACAGTAGTGTCAGAGACTTTTGAACCAGAGCAACTCCATCTTGAAGAAGGGCTGGGTGAAATAAGGCTGAGACCTGCTGGGCTGCATTCCCAGGCAGTTAGGCATTCTAAGTCACAGGATGAGGCAGGAGGTCAGCACAAGATACAGGTCGTAAAGACCTTGCTGATAAAACAGGTTGCGGTAAAGAAGCCGGCTAAAACCCACCAAAACCAAGATGGTAGTGAGAGTGGCCTCTGGCCATCCTCACTGCTACACTCCCACCAGTGCCCTGACGGTTTATAAATGCCATGGCAACAACAGGAAGTTATCCTGAAGTAGCCATTCTTTTATTCCTTCACTTTCCTAATAAACTTGCTTTCAGTTTACGGACTTGCCCTGAATTCTTTCTTGCCCAAGATTCAAGAACTCTCGTTTGGGGTCTGGATCCAGACCCCTTTCTGGTAACAGCAACACTCCTGTTACTTCACCAAGGAATTATAAGTAAACATTTCTATGTTACCAAGACTGACAAAGTTCAAAAATAATAATGCTGATGATACAGCTGTTTGTGGTAAAAATATGTGGAAAATATGTTGGCCAGGTGGGTCTGAACTCCTGACCTCAGGTGATCCGCCTGCCTTGGCCTCCCAAAGTGCTGGGATCACAGGCATGAGCCACCGCACCCGGCCCTAGTTTAGTCTTTGTGTTGACAAAGCACAAAGATGAAACCATTTGCCATGCACCTCCTCCACCACACCTGGACCTGCTCCAACCTCCTCTCTGCCCTGGTCTGAGCCTTGGATCCCATCACCTTGGCTCCCTTGCCTTGGTTCCTTCTTAGATAGAATCAGTGGCAGGCTCCATCAGGAGAACGGAGGGCAGGAGGAAAGAGAATTGAGGTGGAGGGCAGAGGATGCCAGGGTGTCCTGTCCCCCATGCTCCCTCCCAGCTTTGAGCCTTGCTTCTGGCAGTGACTCTGTGACTCCCGCTTCTGGTAGAGACCTCTCCATGGCTCCAGGCCTCACTGGGCGCCATTTCCTCTCTTCTTTCTTCCAGTGTAGGGGAGGTAGCTGCTTCCTGCCATTGCTCCTCTCTGGGTCTTCATCATCCGGTTACTCCTTTCACCCTGTGCACCTATGTGATTAAACGCTCTTCATCTAAACCACCTGAGTTGAATGATTTCTTCTGTTGGGATCTTGATACAGTTCCTATTGTTTGTTTTCCTTTTAATCCAGCCTGATTTTCCCTCTGTGCATCTGAACACATATTATTTGAGATGGAGACTGTCGCCTGGACTCTCGGGGGGACACTCTGACTTGTTTCGTTTATTTAGTCTGGAGTGTGTACTTGCTAATCCAGGTACCAGAAGACATATGTACAGTGACCTTAGTTTTCCAATTAAGTGGACCAAAAGGAAATTTCTAAATTGCTAATTCACTTCTTTGAAAAACCTTATAAAAAGAATATAAATTATTTAACAATTAATGATACACTGAAAAAAAAAAGCCTCTTCTTCATTGTTAAAAATTATGTGAAATGAGGAGAATCCCAGAACATCTGTGTTGTATGTTGTGGAAACTATGGGGTAGGCATTAAGGCTGGGAAGAAGAGGGGGACCCAAACCACTGAGGACAGGATAAAGTAGTCAGGGTTTAATCAGAGAGTGCAAAGTGATACAGAATAAAGATTTCTTTTTATTTCTTTTCATGGTCCAGTAAGTCCTCACTTAACATTGTTGGTAGGTTCTTGGAAACTGTTGAGTTTAGCCAGGATGACAAAACAAAACCAATTTTCCCATAGGCTAATTGATATAAACAAAAGTGAAGTTCCTATGGCATATTCGTGGTCACAAAAACATTATCAAACTCCTAAACAAAGACCAAAATACAACACATATATATATATATGTGTGTGTATATATATATATGAGACTGGTATGTTAATCTGCCTAACTTTAGTAATCCCTTAACTTCAATCTGTACAGTCATGCACTGCATAATGATGTCTCAGTCAATGAGAGACAGTGTACATGACAGTGGGCCTGTAAGATTATAATGGAGCAGAAAATTTTCTAATCCCTCATGGCCGTCTTAACATTGTAGCAACACATTACTCATGTGTTTATAGTGATGCTGGTGTAATGCGTTTATAGTGATGCTAATACATATATATATATATTTATATGTACATATATAATACATACATATATATTTATATATGTATATAATACATACATATATATTTATGTATGTATATATAAAATACATATATAAATACATATATATTTATATATTAAATACATATATACATACATATATATTTATATATGTGTATATATACATACATATATACATATATTGGTCCATTCTCAAACTGCTATAAAGAAATACTCAAGACTGGGTATTTTATCTTTTTTTTTTCCTGAGATGGAATCTCGCTCTGTTGCCCAGGCTGGAGTGCAGTGGCATGATCTCGGCTCACTGCAATCTCCACCTCCTAGGTTCAAGCAATTCTCCTGCCTCAGCCTCCCAAGAAGCTGGGATTACAGGCACCCACCACCATGCCCTGCTAATTTTTGTATTTTTAATAGAGATGGAGTTTCACCATATTGGTCAGGCTGGTCTTGAACTCCTGACCTCAGGTGAAACACCTAACTCGGCCTCCCAAAGTGGTAGGATTACAGGCCTGAGCCACTGTGCTTGGCTGACACTGAGCAATTTATAAAGAAAAGAGGTGTAGGACTGGGCGCGGTGGCTCACGCCTGTAATCCCAACACTTTGGGAGGCTGAGGTGGGCAGAGCACGAGGTCAGGAGTTCGAGACCAGCCTGACCAACATGGTGAAACTCTATCTCTACTAAAAATACAAAAATTAGCCAGGCATGGTGGCACATGCCTGTAATCCCAGTTACTCAGGTGGCTGAGGCAAGATAATCACTTGAACCCAGGAGGCAGAGGTTGCAGTGAACCAAGACTGCACCACTGAGCTCCAGCCTGGGCAACAGAGCAAGACTCTGTCTCAAAAAGAAAGAAAAAAGAAAAGAAAAGAAAGGAAAGGAAAAGAAAGGAAAGGAGAAGAGAAGAGAAGAGAAGAGAAGAAAAGAAAAGAAAAGAAAAGAAAAGAAAAGAAAGGAAAAGAAAAGAAAAGAAAAGAGAAAAAAGAAAAGAAGGTGTAATTGACTCACAGCTCCTCATGGCTGCGGAGGCCTCAGGAAACTTACAATCATGGCGGAAGGCACCTCTTCACAGCATGGCAGGAGAGAGAATGAGTGCCAGCAGGAGAAATGCCAGATGCTTATAAAACCCTCAGATCTCCTGAGACTCACTCATTATCAAAAGAACAGCATGGGGGAACTGCCCGCGTGGTTCAATTACCTCCACCTGGTCTTGCCCTTGACATGGGGGGATTATTACAATTCAAGGTGAGATTTGGGTGGGGACACAGAGCCAAACCATATCGGGGGAGCCAAACCACATCTCTGTATTTCTATTTATCTATCTATCTGTCTATCTATCTATCTATCTATCTATCTATCTATCTATCTGCCTATCTATCCATCCATCCATCTATCTGCATACTTTCTGAGACAGGGTCTCACCCCGGCTGGAGTGCAGTGGTGCAATCACAGCTCACTGCCATCTCAGCCTCCTGGGCTCAAGCAATCCTCCCACCCCAGTCCCCCAACTAGCTGGGACCACAGGTGGGAACCACTGTGCCTGGCCTGTAACCTTTATACTTTATAAGCTTTTAAATTTTTTTTCAACTTTTTGACTCTTTGTAATAAGATTTACCTTAAAACACAAGCACATTGTACTATTATACAGGAATATTTTCTTTATATCCTTATTTTATAAGCTTTTTTCTGTTTAATTTTCTTTAAACTTTCAGGTTTTTTTTTTTTGGTTAAAAACCAAGACACAAACACACATGGGCCTAGGTCTACACAGTGCCAGGATCATCAGTATCACTGTCTTCCACCTCCATGTCTTATCCCACTGGAAGGTCTTCAGAGGTAATACTATGCATGGAACTGTCATCTTCTGTGACAACAATGCCTTCTTCTGGAACACTTCCTGAAGGACTGCCTAGGGCTGCTTTACAGTTCACTTTTTCTCACTAAGTAGGAGTAGACTCTAAAATAGTGGTCCCCAACTTTTTGGCACCAGGGACCAGTTCCATGGAAAACAAATTTTCCACCGATGGGGACAGGGTGGGTGGGAGTAGGGGATGAAACTGTTCCACCTGAGATCATCAGGCATGAGATTCTCATAAGGAGTGCATATCGCTAGATCCCTCGCGTGTGCAGTTCACAATAGGGTTTTCATTTCTGTGAGACTCTAATGCCACTGATCTGACAGGAAGTGGAGCTCAGGCAGTAATGCTCACTGGCTACTCACCTCCTGCTGTGCAGCCTGGTTCCTAACATGCCAGGGACTGGTACCAGTCTGTGGCCTGGTGGTTGGGGACGCCTGTCTAAAACAACAATACAAACTATAGTATAGTACAGCATAGCATAGCATAGCATAGCATAGCATAGCATAGTATAGTATAGTAAATATATAAACCGGTAACATAGTTTATTATCATTATCAAGTACTATGTACTGCACATAACTGTATGTGCTAGACTTTGATACCTGGCAGAGCAGTAGGTTTGTGTACACCAGCATCGCTACAAACACATGAGTAATGTGTTGCTACAGTGTTGAGACTGCTATGAGGTCACTAGGTATTAGAAAATTTTCTGCTATCTTATAATCTTATGGAGCCACTGTCAGGTATGCTGTCCTCTGTTGACTGAGACATTGTTAGCAGTACATGATGGTACAGATTGAAGTGAAGTTATTACCACAGTTAGGCAGATTAACATACCTATCATCTTGTCCCTTTTTTGGTGGTAAGAGTATATAAAATCTACTCTTTTGGCAAGTTGCCAGTATATAGTATTATTAACTATAGTCTTCATGTTATTCATTAGAGCTCTAGACTTACTCATTTTACCTAACTGTAACTTTGCATTCTTTGACCTCTATTTTCTCATTCCCCCCACAACCCCTTACTACTGATAACCACCTTTCTGCTTTGTTTCTATGTATTTGATTTTTTTAAAAAAAACCCACAGCCAAGTGAGATCATGCAATTTTTTCTTTCCATGTTTGCCTTATTTCACTTAGCATAACGTCCTCCAGTTTCATCCATGTTGTGGCAAGTGGCAAGATCTATTTCTTTTTTATGGCTGAATAATATTTGATTGTTGTGTGTGTGTGTGTGTGTTGCACGTGTGCACATATCTCACAATTTCTTTTTCCACTCATCTATCAGTGGACTGTTGTTTCCATATCTTGGTTATTGTGAATAATGCTGCAAGGAACATGAGAGTGCAAATATCTTTATGAGTTGGTGATTTCATTTCCTTTGGGTATATGCCCAGAAGAGGGATAGCTAAGTCATATATGGTAGTCCCATTTTTAACTTCTTCAGGAACCTTCATAATATTTTCCATCTTGGCTCCACCATTCTACATTCCCACCAACAGTGTGCAAAGGTTCTCTTTGGTCTGCACCCTTGCCAACACTTGTTCAGAACAAAGGATTTATTAAAGGGATAGTCATGACACAACTGTGGGAGTTGGTGGAGGTGAGCAAGGACAGATGAGACGTCCAAGGACAAACTAGGGCCAATGAAGTCAACTGGAATGCATGAGGATGTTCTGTCTTCATTAAATCTTGTGAGAATTTTTTCCAGTGGTTAGTGCTAAACCTGGAACCGTACATAGAAGGGAAACCTGGGAAACAGTTCCAGTTTAGCTAAGTTGATGCAGTACAAAGCCACTCCGCTGCTATTTTGAGCAGTGTAAGCCTGTCTGAGGAGATGACAAATAGATCCAACAGGCAGTGCTAATTAGTAAGACACTTTTCAGATAGTGTGTCAGGAAACTGAGAACAATATCTAAGACATGTGTCTGTCATGAGTTCAGATGTGGCTGGAGGATGATGGGGCCCATTATGGCCAAAGTGCATCCTGGAGGAACAAGTGACAAGTCTCCTTGACACTATCACCTGCATCATTCCTACTATAAAGATACCATACTGTTAGTAAAGAAGAGCCCCTTCTTTTCAGCCACATGGAAAATCTGGAGGAATTCACTCTGAGGGGAGACCATTGCCGTGCAGGTGCATTGAAGATGGTGACTGGGGTCAGTGGGCATGAATTAAAATAATAATGATGATGATGATAACAATACCATCTATAAATGCTTAGAGACACAAAGTGTGTATAACAATGGTCTTGACGTTGAATTCGGGGCTAGATGTTGAAGAAAGAAGTGAAAAAGAGAAAGGAAAGTGAGGAACTCTCAGGTGAGCAAAATGACTTGAGTCACAGTCTGGAGGCAACAAATAGCTAATATAATATAGTTTTGTATGGATATTACAGATTTTGTTTGTCCATTAATAAGCTGATAAAACTTTGGGTTGCTACTACTTTTTGCCTTTTATGAATAATGCTGCATGAACTTTCATCTACAAGTTTTTGTAAACATAAATGTTTCGGCTGGGCGCAGTAGCTCACACCTATAATCCCAGAGGCTGAGGTAGGTGGATTGCTTGGGCCCAGGAGTTTGAGCTCAGCCTGGGCAAATAGCAAGACCCCCATCTCTACAAAAAAATCCAAAAATTAGCTGGGTGTGGTGGTGCACACCTGTGGTCCTAGCTACTTGGGAGACTGAGATGGAAGGATCGCTTGAGTCTGGGAGGTCGAGGCTGCAGTGAGCTATGATAGCACCACTGCGCTCCAGCCTGGGCAACAGAGCAAGACTCTGTACCAAAATAAATAAATAAATAAATATTAAAGACACAAATGTTTCAATTTTCTTGGATACATTTGTAGGAGTAAAATTGCTGGGTCATATGGTAACCTTACGTTTAACCCTTCAAGAAAGTTCCAAACTGTTTTTCAAAATGTCTGCACCATTTTACAATTTCACCAGCAATGAATGAGGTCTCTAATTTCTCCAGTTCTTGCCTACACTTGTTATTTATTGCCTGTCACTTTTTATTTTTGCTCTCTTAGTGGGTGTGATTTTGATTTGCGTTTACGCGATGACTAATGATGTTAAACATGCTTTTATATGCTTGTTGGTCATTTGTATATTTTCTTTGGAGAAATGTTTATTTAAATCCCTTGCCTATTTTGAAAAATTGAATTGTCTTTTTGTTATTAGGTGGCAGGAGTTGTTTATATGTTCGGGATACAAGTGTCTTATCAGATAGATTATTTGCAAATATTTTCACCCATTCTGTGTGTTGCCTTTTTACTTTCTTGATAGTGTCCTTTGAAGCACGAAAATTTTAAATTTTAACAAAGCCAAATTTATCCAGTTCTTTTGTCCTTATGCTTTTGGTGTTCTATCAAAGAAACTTTGCCTAGCCCAAGATTGCAAATATTTACTCCTATATTTTCTTCTAAGAGTTTAACAATTTTATCTCTTACATTTGGTTCTATAATCTATTTTGATTTAAGTTTTGTTCATGATGTGAAGTAGGGATCCAACTTTCTTCTGTGTGTGGCTATCCAAAAACATTTTATTCACAAATTGCAGCATCCCTTTCCACTATTTTGCCCTCTATTTTTTTTTTTTTTTTTTTTTTACTTAATATATCCATATATATTTGGGCTGGCTCATTTTTAATGGTTGCATGCAATTCCATTTTATGGATGTACCAAATTTATTTGACTTGTACTCTATTGAGAAACTTTTAGATTGTTTATAATATTTTGCTACTATTAAATATGCTGCAGTAGTTTTGTATATATGCTGTTTCCCACTTATCTATAGATGAATTTCTAGAAATGGATCAAATGAGTCAAATGGTAGAGACACATCATTTTGAAAGATAATGACAAGTTGCCCCCCATAGAGTTAGTATCAATTTACACTGACATAGTAGGTTCCTGATCAGTAAGGTGACTTGACAAAGAGTGTATGGAGTTAGATTATTTTAGACTGCAGGACTGTAGGTGGGGCTCTTAAGAAGTGTGCTGCAGTAATGCAGGCAAGGGATGGTAATCAACTTCGCTGATGTGTGGCATTGGAAATAGAAAAAAGGGGTAGGAAGAACAGAATCAGTAATCAAATATAAACAAATAAGCTGGGCATGGTGACTCATGCCTGTAATTTCAGCTATTCAGCAGGCTGAGAAGGGAGGATCACTTAAGGTCAGGTGTTCTGAGACCAGCCTGAGCAACATAGCAAGACCCCATTTCTGAAAATAAATAAAATAGAAGATTTTTGGTTTATCTTTAATATATATGTGTGTGCGTTATCTAGTGACTGGCAAAAACTGAATGGGAGTCTCAGTCCCCCTGGAGCTTACATTTCAGCAGAGGAAACAGACAATAGCAAGTAAACAGATATATACCAGGTTATAATAAGGACTATAAAGGAGTAGTGTAATGTAAAGAAAAGGCAGAATGAGCAGGAGATCTGGTATTTCCTGGAGGGCGGTCAGAGAAGGCCTCTTTGATCAGCGGTAGTCGATCAGAAATCTGAAGGAAATGAGGCAGCAAGGCACGTGAGTGGAGCACAAGGGCCCGAAGCAGTGGAGCAGGTCTGGCTTGTCCGAAGGCCAGCCAAGGAGTCCACATAACTGGAAAAGAGTGACCAAGGAGGAGGGAAGCCGGTGGTACGTGACTCTAGAGGCCACTGTGGTCAGATCCTCTAAAGCCTTGTAGGGCCTTTTAAGGGCTTTGGTTTATAATCTGGATGAGATGGAGGGTTTTGAGTAGAAGAGTGATTTGTGTTCTACAGAAACGGTTCTGGCTGCTGAGTGAAGAATGGATGTACAAGTCTGGAGTGAAAGAAGGGGACCAAGTAGACAGGCCATTGCAATAATCCAGACAGGGTGTGGTGGGGCTCGGACAGAGGGAGAATGGTGGAGGTGGTGACTTGGTCAGTTTCTGGATATATTCAGAAGCTAATCTCTATGTAAGTTTGAAGGTTTAGCTTCTATTTTCAGCTCATCCAAATGATTTGCCTGATGACGGGCAGACCACTCCATTGCTCTCTGCTTATTCTCCTGACTTGTCAAATAAGACCAAGAATTCCTTGTTGGAAATCACTTGGATGCTTAATTGAAATCCCCACACACATGCTGTCACTCTATATTCATTGTCATGAAAAAGGCAGTCTTTCCAACAGCAACACTTGCATTGTTATTATGGCAAAACACTCCTTCCTCTGGCAATGCTTTCCATCTTGAACTTGACTTCAAATGTGTGCTCTGGGAAGACAGTGGCTGTGTGCATGCATCCAACCATGTTTTTCTTAAGATTTTGAATTATAAGCCAACCTGTAATTTTCTTTTTTTTTTTTTAAATTTATTTATTATTATTATACTTTAAGTTGTAGGGTACATGTGCATAACGTGCAGGTTTGTTACATATGTATACTTGTGCCATGTTGCTGTGCTGCACCCATCAACTCGTCATTTACATCAGGTATAACTCCCAATGCAATCCCTCCCCCGACCCCCCATGATAGGACCCGGTGTGTGATGTTCCCCTTCCTGAGTCCAAGTGATCTCATTGTTCAGTTCCCACCTATGAGTGAGAACATGCGGTGTTTGGTTTTCAGTTCTTGTGATAGTTTGCTAAGAATGATGGTTTCCAGCTGTATCCATGTCCCTACAAAGGACACAAACTCATCCTTTTTTATGGCTGCATAGTATTCCATGGTGTATATGTGCCACATTTTCTTAATCCAATCTGTCACTGATGGACATTTGGGTTGATTCCAAGTCTTTGCTATTGTGAATAGTGCTGCAATAAACATACATGTGCATGTGTCTTTATAGCAGCATAATTTATAATCCTTTGGGTATATACCCAGTAATGGGATGGCTGGGTCATATGGTACATCTAGTTCTAGATCCTTGAGGAATCGCCATACTGTTTTCCATAATGGTTGAACTAGTTTACAATCCCACCAACAGTGTAAAAGCGTTCCTATTTCTCCACATCCTCTCCAGCACCTGTTGTTTCCTGACTTTTTAATGATTGCCATTCTAACTGGTGTGAGATGGTTTCTCATTGTGGTTTTGATTTGCATTTCTCTGATGGCCAGTGATGATGAGCATTTTTTCATGTGTCTGTTGGCTGTATGAATGTCTTCTTTTGAGAAATGTCTGTTCATATCCTTTGCCCACTTTTTGATGGGGTTGTTTGTTTTTTTCTTGTAAATTTGTTTGAGTTCTTTGTAGGTTCTGGATATTAGCCCTTTGTCAGATGAGTAGATTGCAAAAATTTTCTCCCATTCTGTAGGTTGCCTGTTCACTCTGATGGTAGTTTCTTTTGCTGTGCAGAAGCTCTTTAGTTTAATGAGATCCCATTTGTCAATTTTGGCTTTTGCTGCCGTTGCTTTTGGTGTTTTAGACATGAAGTCTTTGCCCATGCCTATATCCTGAATGGTACTACCTAGGTTTTCCTCTAGGATTTTTATGGTATTAGGTCTAACATTTAAGTCTCTAATCCATCTTGAATTAATTTTCGTATAAGGAGTAAGGAAAGGATCCAGTTTCAGCTTTCTACTTATGGCTAGCCAATTTTCCCAGCACCATTTATTAAATAGGGAATCCTTTCCCTATTTCTTGTTTCTCTCAGGTTTGTCAAAGATCAGATGGCTGTAGATGTGTGGTATTATTTCTGAGGACTCTGTTCTGTTCCATTGGTCTATATCTCTGTTTTGGTACCAGTACCATGCTGTTTTGGTTACTGTAGCCTTGTAGTATAGTTTGAAGTCAGGTAGCGTGATGCCTCCAGCTTTGTTCTTTTGACTTAGGATTGTCTTGGAGATGCGGGCTCTTTTTTGGTTCCATATGAACTTTAAAGCAGTTTTTTCCAATTCTGTGAAGAAACTCATTGGTAGCTTGATGGGGATGGCATTGAATCTATAAATTACCTTGGGCACTATGGCCATTTTCACGATATTGATTCTTCCTATCCATGAGCATGGTATGTTCTTCCATTTATTTGTGTCCTCTTTTATTTCACTGAGCAGTGGTTTGTAGTTCTCCTTGAAGAGGTCCTTTACATCCCTTGTAAGTTGGATTCCTAGGTATTTTATTCTCTTTGAAGCAATTGTGAATGGAAGTTCATTCCTGATTTGGCTCTCTGTTTGTCTGTTACTGGTGTATAAGAATGCTTGTGATTTTTGCACATTAATTTTGTATCCTGAGACTTTGCTGAAGTTGCTTATCAGCTTAAGGAGATTTTGGGCTGAGACAATGGGGTTTTCTAAATATACAATCATGTCATCTGCAAACAGGGACAATTTGACTTCTTCTTTTCCTAACTGAATACCCTTGATTTCTTTCTCTTGCCTAATTGCCCTAGCCAGAACTTCCAACACTATGTTGAATAGGAGTGGTGAGAGAGGGCATCCCTGTCTTGTGCCAGTTTTCAAAGGGAATTTTTCCAGTTTTTGCCCATTCAGTATGATATTGGCTGTGGGTTTGTCATAAATAGCTCTTATTATTTTGAGGTACGTTCCATCAATACCGAATTTATTGAGCGTTTTTAGCATGAAGGGCTGTTGAATTTTGTCAAAAGCCTTTTCTGCATCTATTGAGATAATCATGTGGTTCTTGTCTTTGGTTCTGTTTATATGCTGGATTATGTTTATTGATTTGCGAATGTTGAACCAGCCTTGCATCCCAGGGATGAAGCCCACTTGATCATGGTGGATAAGCTTTTTGATGTGTTGCTGAATCCGGTTTGCCAGTATTTTATTGAGGATTTTTGCATCGATGTTCATCAGGGATATTGGTCTAAAATTCTCTTTTTTTGTTGTGTCTCTGCCAGGCTTTGGTATCAGGATGATGTTGGCCTCATAAAATGAGTTAGGGAGGATTCCCTCTTTTTCTATTGATTGGAATAGTTTCAGAAGGAATGGTACCAACTCCTCCTTGTACCTCTGGTAGAATTCAGCTGTGAATCCATCTGGTCCTGGACTTTTTTTGGTTGGTAGGCTATTAATTATTGCCTCAATTTCAGAGCCTGCTATTGGTCTATTCAGGGATTCAACTTCTTCCTGGTTTAGTCTTGGAAGAGTGTAAGTGTCCAGGAAATTATCCATTTCTTCTAGATTTTCCAGTTTATTTGCGTAGAGGTGTTTATAGTATTCTCTGATGGTAGTTTGTATTTCTGTGGGGTCGGTGGTGATATCCCCTTTATCATTTTTAATTGCATCGATTTGATTCTTCTCTCTTTTCTTCTTTATTAGTCTTGCTAGTGGTCTGTCAATTTTGTTGATCTTTTCAAAAAACCAACTCCTGGATTCATTGATTTTTTGGAGGGTTTTTTGTGTCTCTATCTCCTTCAGTTCTGCTCTGATCTTAGTTATTTCTTGCCTTCTGCTAGCTTTCGAATGTGTTCCAACCTGTAATTTTCAAAGCATGATTAGAGAGAGAATTGAAATTGGTATTCACATTTATCCAGGAAGTCATTTATTCATTTATTTATTTATTTATTTATTTAGAGACAGAGTCTCACTCTGTTGCCCAGTCTGGAGTGCAGTAGCATGATCTTGGCTCACTGCAACCTCCACCTCTTGGGTTCAAGCAATCCTTCTGACTCAGCCTCCCAAGTAGCTGGGATTACTGGCACCCACCACGACGCCTGGCTGATTTTTGTTTTTTTAGTAGAGATGGTGTTTCACTGTGTTGGCCAGGCTTGTTGCAAACTCCTGACCTCAGGCTATCTGCCCACCTTGGCCTCCCAAGATGCTGGAATTACACATGTGAGCCACTACGCCCGGCCCGAGGTCCTTATTTATTCACTGCATATCTGTCAAATTTAAATTCCATTCTGACTAACACTGCTTGAGCACCTACTATTTGCAGACCTTTTTTTTTTTTTGTTTTTCTTGAGATGGAGTTTTCCTTTTGTTGCCCAGGCTGGAGTGCACTGGTGCAATTTTGGCTCACTGCAGCCTCTGCCTCCTGGGTTCAAGTGATTCTCCTGCCTCAGCTCCCCAAGTAGCTGGGATTACAGATCCGTACCACCACAACGGCTAATTTTTGTATTTTTAGTAGAGACAGGGTTTCACCATGCTGGTCAGGCTGGTCTTGAACTCCTGACCTCAGGTGATCCACCTGCCTCGGCCTCCCAAAGTGGTGGGATTACAGGTGTGAGCCACCATGCCCTGCCTGCAGACCTGAGTGATTAAAAAAATGAGTAAGGTAAGGTCCCTGTCTTCAAAGAAGCTGGCCATCTATTTTGGGACATAGTTGAAAACAAAAATGACATCTCTTGGTTTTATGCCACAGGACAATCCTTGGGTGTGTTCTAGGAAGAAAGAAACAAAAAGAGAATCATTCTGAACCTCAGTCAGTTATGTTTCTTATTTTACCTTCATAATTAAAATAAGATACAGTCAACTTAGAAGATTTTGAAAGATTTTATCTATGTCCACTCCTTGTGGCAAGTTATGTGACTGTCTCTAGTAACATACTTTCATCAACATTGATCATTAACAGCTTTTTTTTAGTTTTAATGTGTGAAAAATGGTGACTGATTAGCCAGCCTTTATTCTATTAATATTGAAGTTAAATATTTTTTATTTTTGTTTATTTTCCACATGTAATTTATCTTTTGAAATTGTGCATGTCCTTTTTTCATTCAGCAGTTGGATTAAAAATCTTTCTTTCTTATAGATGTGTGCAGATAGCAGCTAGAGGAAGGATACTAATCCTGATGTTCCATACTCGAGCAAGTATTATTCTAGGAATCTTACTTATTCTTTAATTCTGTCTGTGATATTTTTGATACATAGAAGCTCTACGTTTTCATATGGTCTGGAAGATTTACCTATTGAGATGTTTCCATTATCAGATAATTTAGACAAAGACAAGCATTCACTCATATCTCATTTGTGTGTATGTGGCTTGACTTTTTAAAAATGTAACTCTTTTTCTCTGGTTTATTATGACATATGGCAATGGGTAAAGAGCTAATTAAAAATTTTTCTTTTAAAATAGCTGTCTAGTTCTCATGTTAGCATTACAAAAATATCTATTTAGGTCTCTGTACACAATGAGGTTTGTTTTCTGGGCTATTTTGCATTGTTGATCATCTGCCGATTCCTTGTTCCAATATCATATCTATTGTGCACCTGATACGCTTTAGGTGCCGTGTGAGGCACTAGGAAATAAAATGATCGGCACAACAGATAATGCCACACTCAGGAGGTTATAGCATAGGAGATACAACAGACATTCATAGAGTAATAGTTTAAATGTATCATTTAAGATTGTGATGTGAAAGGAACTGTAAGAACATAGTATTTGGACCTAATCTTTTGGGGAGGGGTGGGTAAGGGGAAGGATGATTCCTGAGAAAAGATTCATAAAGAAAGAAAATAAAAAATGTTCTTTTTTTGCATGAGATGTTCATGAAAATAGCATCTCTAATAGAAAAAATTAGAATAGAATTACAATGTCTAACTATAAAGTATTAAAATTATTAAAACCTAAATTATGAATATGTTATAAAAGGCAAATGTTTAATGAAGTGGGAAATGTTGGAAACAGGGCAGCAGATGCAGTTTATAGTATAGATGAGGAACACACACCTACAGTTAGAAAAATCTGAATACAACATAGTAAAATAATAGAGTGGTTTTACTGGGGCAGGGAGTCTTTGGGTGACATTCCCCCTGCTTTGGTCAATTTACTAAATGTTCTTTACTGATTATTTCTTTTAAATAAGTATGTTCTTTTCCTCCTTCCTCCTTCTAGAACAGCTCATGAAAATAAAAAAAAAATAAATATACTGCTATCATGGATTCGTTTCTTAAAGACAATTTGCAAACTAGGGGAGTTTTTAAAAAGTCTATCATTGTATATAAATATTAATAAATCTAGCCGGGCGCGGTGGCTCACGCCTGTAATCCCAGCACTTTGGGAGGCCGAGGCAGGCGGATCACAAGGTCAGAAGATCAAGACCACCCTGGCTAACACGGTGAAACCCCCTCTCTACTAAAAATTAAAAAAAATAGCCAGGCGTGATGGCGGGCGCTTGTAGTCCCAGCTACTCGGGAGGCTGAGGCAGGAGAATGGCGTGAACCCGGGAGGCGGAGCTTGCAGTGAGCTGAGATCGCGCCACTGCACTCCAGCCTGGGCGACAGAGCGAGACTCTGTCTCAAACAAAACAAAACAAAACAAACAAACAAACAAAAACAAACAAACAAACAAAAAAAAAACTATGGACCTGAATGGAGCCTCAATAGTATACAACCCTAATAATTACCCAATTCAGGTATGAATTTACATTTCAAAAACCCCGAAATGCTGGCACAATTCAGATGGTCAATGATGCTTTGGAATATTTTGTAAGAAAGATTTAGTGATAAAAAAAGAATATTCCAGGTTTTTTGTTTTTTTTTTCTTTGAGACACAGTCTCACTCTGTCGCCCAGGCTGGAGTGAAGTGGCATGATCTTGGCTCATTGCAACTTCCGCTTCTCAGGTTCAAGTGATTCTTGTGCCTCATCCTCCCGAGTAGCTGGGATTACAGATGTGCACCACCATGCCCACCTAACTTTTGAATTTTTAGTAGAGACAGTGTTTCACCATGTTGATCAAGCTGGTGTTGAACTCCTGACCTCGTTATCTGCCCACCTCAGCCTCCCAAAGTGCTGGGATTACAGGTGTGAGCCACCGCACCTGGTCAGAAATTCCAGAAATCTAATAATCCCAGTAGACTTATATCATAGTCCTTTATTATATTCACTGAGATCCCCCTGAGTTCAAGGACTTACAACCTCTTATTGTGTATTTGCTAGCTGAAAATTCTTCTAGGTTGAGGTGGCAGTTTTGTAGGCTGGTAACACAGAGGCTGAGCCCCTCTTCATGGTGGTGTCATGCATATTACCCTGAAAGAGGAGCCCACGGCACACATGAGAGGGAGCTACACTAACATGGCGAGGCCAGAACATCAGGAAAGTGGCAACTGCAGAGACTAGAAGATGTACAAAAATTCAAGCCCTAACACGTCAGTAAGTGTTAATAGTTAAAGTGATCTGGCTGAGGCAGGAGAATCGCTTGAACCCAGGAGGCGGAGGTTGCAGTGAGCCGAGATCACGCCACTGCACTCCAGCCTGGGTGACAGAGAGAGACTCCGTCTCAAAAAAAAAAAAGTGATCCATCACGCTCCTGTCTGCTTTTCTCTGTATTTTTTTTTTTTTTACTTTCAAAATTTCATAAAAGCTTGTGAAATTTAGTTTTGGTCTGTGGGTCCCTTCTTCAAGGTGAAACATAACCTATCCCATCCATGAAAAAATAAATTCATCAAAATGGAGAAGAAAGATAGCATCATTTGCCTGGACCCTTATGAGGACCAAAAAGCACCCCAAATAATTCCTAAAGAAACTTGACACTGTCATTATAAACAAGACTGGGAGAAAGGGACCAGCCACAAATGTGAATGGTGATGTTCAAGGGCCATGTTTTGCATTCAGGCTAGATATACTATCAGTCCTAGATTTGCTTGCTGTA
Organism: Theropithecus gelada; assembly: GCF_003255815.1. Taxonomy (NCBI): domain Eukaryota; kingdom Metazoa; phylum Chordata; class Mammalia; order Primates; family Cercopithecidae; genus Theropithecus; species Theropithecus gelada. The sequence goes on along the minus strand of NC_037673.1, from coordinate 34,084,498 downwards.
TCAGTTAACATCCCAGCTGGAAATAGCTTGCACATTCAGACTGGGTAATTGAAGGAAAGTTTTATAGAAGGGACAACAGAGTTGCGTGATGGGTCACTTTACCATCCCTAAGCCTGAAGGGAGGAGAGAAAGGAGCAGTTGCCAAAACTGAGAGATGAGAGAGAGAGAGAACTTGAGCTGTTCTCTGGAGAGATCAGTTTGACAGGAGCCAGGGCTGTGGGTGGAGCAGGGAGGGAGCTGAGAGCCAGGGAACAGATACCTCCTCCCTTCTCTCCTCCCTCTCTCTGATTTCTGGGCACTACTTCCCATGGTCTGAAGCCAACTGCAAAGCCAGAAAGCAAGAGGGCCTGTGGATGGAGCTGACCTCTTGGGTCACACAGAAGGGTGGAACAGGGTGGAGAGTGGGTTTGGTGAACAACCAGATCAACAGGTCAACTGCTTTTCAGAACAAAGAACAGAAATAATGTGGGCTCTGTCTTCTGGGAAGTAATGGCTCCTGAAGCAGGACTTTAAAAAACTGGAAACAGAGGAAAAGATTCTTCTTAAATGTGAAAATTAAAATGAAAAGTGTGTGTTTGTCTATAAAGTCTCTATTTTTCTGCAGACACACCCATACAAACCCAGACACACATATCACACACATATGGCTAGTCCATATAAATTCCCCTACCTATAGAATTAATGGGACAGTGATTAATACACTCAGGAAACTCACTATCAGACAATGGGTGGCTATGTCTAGGCCCAGTTCCTGCCCCTAAATCATTTTCAGGATAACACGAGAACTTTTGGAAAACAAAAGGACAATTTTTGCATTAACAATTTATCATCAACTGTCTTGGAAAATATGTCAACACAGTTATAATACAAACTACCTCCGAACCTATTCTCTAATCCAGTGTCATCCAGGTGATCTGGGGATTTATGTAAAATCATTCAGCCCAGACACCTTAAGATACTAATAGTACCTTATTAGGTAGCTGCAATATCAGCCAGATAAAATCCATAAGGCCACCTTGCTTTTATTTAGCACCTTACAATTTCCAAAAGAATTTAACAGGGCACAGGTACAAATTGTATTCCCTTGCCATTTTAGGAGATAGAGATAAGATGGCCTAATTTGTTTATCTAACCCATTGCTTAACGTAAGTGTCCAGCTTATAGTTGAATAAATATTTGTTAAGTTGAATTGACCTAAAAAGTCCCTGAAGAAAGAGGAAAACTGGAAAGTTGAGCATGTGAGGCTTTGGTTTCTTCTCTCTGGTGAAATATTTGTTAAAAAACAAGTGGAAATTAGTTTTCATGAGCTAGATCTGTACATGAAAAGTCAGCAAGAATCAGCCTCTGATTCTGTGGCATACAGAATAGTGGGCTCTGGGATAATGATGACCCTTGGGGTGTGAATAAGGACTGAAGGGATGTGATTGGGGGACTTCTGGGGTTCTGCTCATATTCTTTCTTGTTTGCAGTGCTGATTATACGAGTACTCTCAGTTTTTGAAAATTTAGGGAGCTGTAAACTCACATGCACTTTTCTGTATATATACTAGACATTAAAAATGTTTATACACTAGCAACCCTCTATAGTAATCCAGCTTCGAATTATAGCACCTCTGGAGCAAATAACCTCAAGTTGTGTTTAATCTTGAAAACTAATTAATTTATAAAGAGGGAGGGCTTTGGAGGGAATGGTTTCGGTTGGAATCTTGGCCCTGCCACTTGCTAACTGGGAGATCACAGTTGTGTTACTTAACATCTCTAAGGTTTTGTTTTCTCATCCATAAAATGGGCAAATAATAATAGCTACAGAATTGAGGTGTTGAGAGGACCAAGCAAGGTAGCCCACGTGAGGTGCTTAGCACACGGTCTTGCACATGGCCAGCTCTCAATAAATGATGCCTAGGTCTCTTATAATTATTGGTGGATACAAATCTCAGTTGTCAAATTCTGATGTGCAAGAAATTAAACTTTCTTTATGTTTCTATACCTGATCTTAGTTTTTTAAAGTCCTTATTTTTAGGGGTAGCAGAAACTTAATTTCTATCATTTCAGATTTCCTATCCTGAGATTAATTCTAACTTTCAGGAGGCTCCTCATGTTCCACGCTGTACCTGCCGAACTGTATTATTCCTGTCTGATCTTGGGTGGCCACCCACACAGATGCCAACAGCCAGGCTCCTTCCTGTTCTCTAGGCTACTCCCATGACTCCATGGGGGACATGGAATGGTTGTAATGCTCCTGCTCGTTACCCAGGTGAGGGTGCTATATGAGGCTGTTTCAGGCTGTCTGTCTAGATGTGTGCACACTTTCCACTCTGGGATCTTAAAGCCCACCAACACTTCGTCTGAAAAAATGGTTTGTCTTCCCCTATCCCATCCTCTAGCCCATCCTCCCTCAACCAATGAGGAGAGCAAGACAGGGGACTTCTGTATTACTTAGCAGAATGACTAAGCTGGTGTAACAAAGAGACTCCCAACCAGAGAGAAGATGAGATATCTTCAGTGTTATCATCTGCTCTGCCTGGACTGAAGGGCAAACTGCTTCATGAATTCGTTCAGGGAACCAGGTGTCTTTTATCTTATTACTCCACCATCCTTTAAAATGTTTCTTCTTCTCCATGGTCAAAGTCAAGCTGAGGCATATTCGTGCTCCAGATCACAGGTAGGAGAAAAGGGGATAAATCCAGGCAAGTCCTTTCCTTTAAACAGGTAAGACAGAAGTTGCACAAAACATTTCCACTCACAGTCTTTTGATGGGGACTTATCACATGACCTTACCTCTACTGACTTAACCAAGCATTCCTTCCAACTATGTTCATACTCTGCTTCTGGTAAATACCTGCTCCTCCATTGTGCTAGTGTTCCTGGTGCTGTTTACTTTCCATTTCAGCTGGCGTCCCAGGGCCACTTTCTCTTGGCCTATCCCTTAATTGGCTTTGAGGGTGGAAGGATAACAGAAACTATGGAGATAGAATCAATGGAGCTTGACAATTTATTATAAATACTTGGTGAAATAGAAGGAAGAGTAGAAAAATTTTTTTTTTTTGTTGTTGTTGTTTTAATTTTGAGCCTGAGAGTGATTTGGGATTTTCACAACATAAACCAACAATATGGAAAATCCTGGAAGAGGAGCAGATTTAATGAGAATAAAAATGATAATAGTGAAAATAATACCAATACTGAGCATAAATTACGTACTGAGAACTTTGAATGCATTACTCTATTCAGTCTTCGAAACAACACCTACTCACTTTTGTTTTCACAACTAAAGGATGAAGAACCCGGGGTTTAGAGAATTAAAGCAAATTGCCCAAGGCCACATTGCTGGAAGCAGCAGAAGAGAGAGTTGACACTGACCGGGAAATCCAGAGCTTCTGCACATAATCACTGTGCTATGCTGTGTCCCCTCTGAAGCTATGTTAAGAAGAGGAATCTGATCCTAGAATTAGTCATGACTAGTATCTGGGAAGCTGAGAAGATTCAAAGGCTCGGTGAGAGGATGGCTGAAGGTTTCTCAACAGCTGGGGCTAGAATCATCTGGAGGCATCTTGGCCCAATGTCTTAGTCCTTTGGGGCAGTTATAACAAAACACCATAAATGGGATGGCTTATAAACAACAGAAACTTATTTTTTCACAGCTCTGGAAGCTGAGAAGTCCAAGATCAAGGCGTTGGTAGGTTCAGTGTTTGGTGATTCCCACTTTCTCATAGATAGCCATCTTTTTGTTGTAACCTCATATGGCAGAAGGGGTGAAGGATCTCTCTGTGGCCTCTTCTTATAAAGACACTAATCCAGTTCATCAGGGCTCTGCTATCATGACCTACTTGGCTTGCAAAAGCCCCTCTTTCAAATACTTCCACATTGAAGATCGATTACCTTTCAACATACGAATTTGGGAGGAATATTCAGTTGATAGTACTCCCATTTCTTGTGGTTGATGTTGACTACTGACTGGGAGCTTAGTGGGGCTGTCAACTGGTGTTCCCACATGTGGTCTCTCCGTGTGGGCTGGGCTTCCTCACAGCATGGCAGCCTTAGAAGTTCTGGACATTTTACATGGCAATTTAGGGAGAAGGTGTTTTATACAACATCTGCCTAACCAGTAAGACTAGGTTGCTACATCTTCCTAACCAGGAAGCTGCATCACTTTTTATGATTAGTATGGTGATATTAAAATAGATCCATAAATGCCTTGATACTCTTCCTTCAAAAGGTGTACCCTAATTCTCCTTTCTCAGATGTGAACTGTACTTAGTGACTCATTTCTAACAAGTAGAATAATGCAGAAGTGAGGACATTTGATTTCCAAGATTAGGGTATAAAGGCATTATGGTTTCCTTCTTGCTCTGTCTTGAGTCACTTGCTCTGGGAAAAGCCAGCTCCTGGGATATTCAAGCAACCCTATGGAGAGGACCCCAGGGCAAGGAACTGAGCCCCCTGTCATTAGCCAGCAACGCACTGAAGACTTCTGCCAGAATCCATGTGATCAAGCCATCTTGGAAGCCCATCTTCCCGCCTCAGTCAAGTCTTCAGATGACTGCAGCCCAGGCTTATATCTTGACTGACACCTTGTAAGAGGCTCTGAGATAATTGCCAGCTAAGCCATCCCCCAAATCTTGACCCATAGAGACTGTGAGTAATAAACATTGATCACTGTAAGCCAGTAAGTTTTGGGGTAATTTATTGTGAAACAAGAGATAACTGATACACCTAGACTCAATAAGTCATATAGCATCATTGGCTGCATTCTATTGGCTAAGAGTGAGTTTCTAAGGCCAGCCCAGATTCAAGAGAAGGAGACACTGATGTAACTACTCAATAGAATGAGTGTCAAAAAAATGTGCAGTCATGGTTTGAATTACCACAAAATGTTAAGGTTAGTGTACCTTTAATATAACTGGGGAGATAGCTCCAAATATATAGAAATGCAAGATTTTTGCCACTCATGAAACATAATTAAATAATTGCTCATGTAATTTCTTACTGAATTTCTATTATTCCACTAGGTTGTGATTTGCAGAGGATAGCAGGATTTGCAGATCTGTTTTGTTCATCTTTGTGTTTCAAGAGCCATGTAGTGTTTAACAGATACTATATGCTCATGAGGTATCTGTTTAACAAATACATGTACAAACCTTAGTTGATCAGAAAACTATGAACATATATATCTGGCCCTGGAAGTTTTTGTTCTGTTTTGTTTTTAAATTGTTATCCCCAAATAAACTTCCTGAATAATGCTTGAAAATATATACCTCAACATTTTCATTTGTATAAGATTGTCTATTGTTTACTGCATTATGATAGTCTTAGTTTATGGTTTCTCAAAGAATAGTATGGGAAATGATTTTAGGAATTGCACAGATGAAGATTTTACGTTTTAATGGCTATGTGATTATTTTATTGTGCATTAAAAAGCACAAAGAGGCCAGGTGCAGTGGCTCATGCCTGTAATCCCTGAACTTTGGGAGGTTGAGGTGGGTGAATCACTTGAGGCCAGGAATTCAAGACCAGCCTGGCCAACATGGTGAAACCCCTGTCTCTACTAAAAATACAAAAATTAACCAGACATCGTGGTGCATGCCTGTAATCCAGCTACTCAGGAGGCCGAGGCATGAAAGTCGCTTGAACCCAGGAGGCAGAGGTTGCAGTGAGCCAATATCACACCACTACACTTCAGCTGGGGTGACAGAGTGATACTCTGTCTCAAAAAAAAAAAAAAAAAGTACAAAGAATACAAATTGTGTTAAATAGTAGATAAATACAATAGGTAGCATGAAGATATGGTAAGAATTACAAAAGTGATAATTGGATGACTGGAGTTGGATAAATATGGTTAGGTTCACCTTACAGAGCAAGACATATAATCTGTGGTGGAGATACTTCTATCTCTGGTAAAAGGGAAGGAAAAAATGAAGCTTAGAGGTATTTACATGGTGCTTTTTCCACCATGGTGGGTGTCGTGTAATTCAAGCAATCTGTTTCAAATTCTGCTCTTTAGTTCCTCATAAACATAGAGATCTGACAGTTGTACACAATCTCATCTGCCAACATATTTTACCTTTATGTCATCTCCCCAAATTTAAAGACTTCACAATTCTCATACATTAATAACAACAGCAGAAGGCTTTATTTTAGTGGCTAAGACCAGAATTGTGACTTATTCAGTGTTTCTTGGATCTCTCTTACACCATTTAGGGATAGGTTTGTAAACCCATCTTTCTTAATCTAAATTTGCAGTTCTGTTGAGTTTTAAGTGAACCCACTACACCTAAAGTCTCTTTCTTGAAGTTCATTTATGGGAGAGGGAGTGTATTAGTTTTCTATTGCTGCCATAACAGATAATCATGAATTTAGTTACTTAAAATAATACCAATTTCTTACCTTGTAGTTCTCTATGTTAGAAGTCCAAGTACAGCATGGCTCAGGTGGGCCATCTGTTTAGAGTCTCATAAGGCTGAAATCAATGTGTTGGCAGGGATGCACTCCTTTCTGGAGGCCCAATCCACTTCCAAGCTCATTCGGTTGTTGGCAGCATTCAGTTCTATGCAGTTATAGAACTGAGCTCCCTAGGTTTTCTTGTTTGTTTCTTTGTTTGTTTGCTTTACTAAAATAGAGACAGGATCTCACTAGGTTGCCCAGGCTGGATTCAGACTCCTGGGCTCAAGTGATCCTCCCATCTCAGCCTCCTGAGTAGCTGGGATTAAATTGTGTGCAAACACACCTGGCTCAAGAGCTCCCTGTGCTTAGTTTGTAAAAGCTGCCTGCATTCCTTGGCCCTCTTCATCTTCATAGCCAGCATCTCGTCTTTTAAGCCTCTCTCAACTCCCCTTCTGCCTCATTTCTGCTTTCAGGTAGAGAAAATTCTCTGTTTTAAAGGGTTCATATGATTAGACTCGGTGAACCCCATATAATGCAAGTTAATCTCCCTGTGTTAAGGTGAGCTGTACTCTTAATTACAGCTGTAAAGTCATTTGATGACAGTAATTTGATTAGCATTTGATTGAATAACCAGGGGACAGGAATTTTGGGAGAACATCTTTAAAATTCTGCTAACCACAGGGAGTATCTCAAATAGTAGGATAAAAAGTGGCCGGGCACGGTGGCTCACACCTATAATCCCAGCACTTTGGGAGGCTGAGGTGGGTGGATCACGAGGTCAGGAGATAGAGACCATCCTGGCTAACACGGTGAAACCCCGTCTCTACTAAAAATACAAAAAATTAGCCAGGCATGGTGGTGGGCGCCTGTAGTCCCAGCTACTCAGGAGGCTGAGGCAGGAGAATGGTGTAAACCCGAAACCCAGGAGGCGGAGCTTGTGGTGAGCCGAGATCGTGACACTGCACTCCAGTCTGGGCAACAGAGCAAGACTCTGTCTCAAAAAATAAAAAAAATCTATGAACTAAAAAGGTTAATTAATTGCCCCACATACACCAACAATTCAAGGTAAACCAAAGACAGGATAAATACTTCCCTTCAATAGAGGAAAGGTGTCAGATGAAAAGCATTTACTGGTCCATAGCAATTCTGAAACATCCTAGGCCAATATTACCAAGTTTCCTTGTTCTGGAAATAGGTAACATTTCTTGATTCAGCCCCAGTTCTGCTCCCTGGGAATAGTTCTCTAATCTATTTTTCCCCATGGCTATTGATTCTGCTTTTTGGGAGATCCTTTTGTTCTCATCATCTCCCTTGCTCATTTCTACAGGGGTATTATAAAACAGGTCATTTTTGGTGGCTGAGCTACATTCACTACCTGTTTCCTATGTGGAGTTCCAAGAGTGGTTTTACATTTCAAATAATCCTCGTCTCTTTTAGTCCAGACTCTAAGTGCTTTTGTCAATAAGCTGGAAACCTTTGCGGGTTTTGAAACACCCAAAGATTTTTAGATTTGACTCCAAAATTGGCTGGGTGTGGTAGTTCATGCCTGCAATCCCAGTACTTTGTGAGGATGAGGCGGTAAGATTGTTTGATGCCAGCAGTTCAAGACCAGCCTGGAGAACACAGCAAGACCCTGTCTCAAATGAAAGAAAGAAAGAAAGAAAAAAGAAAGAAAGAAAGAAAGAAAGAAAGAAAGAAAGAAAGAAAGAAAGAAAGAAAGAAAGAAAGAAAGAGAAAGAAAGAGAAACAAAGGAAGGGAAAGAAAGAAAGGAAGGAAAGAGAGAGAGAAAGAGAGAAAGAAAGGGAGAAAGAAAGAAGAGAAAAGAGATTTGATTCCATTCCATTCCATTCCATGTACCAAAAGTCATACCCATAATTCTTTTAAACTATGCTTCTCTCTTCAGACGTAATTACTGCTAATTTAGGCATACCAGGCTGCTGTGGAAACATGCCCTTAAGCTTCCTAAGACTCGTTTTGTCTAGCAGCATGAACTGTTTACATGGGCAACCTGTCTGAAGACAAAGTATTAATATAACATTTTTGACCTCTCGAGTTCTCTATTAAAGGTAAAGCCCTTATGAAGGAAATTTTCTGGAGCCTGTCAAGGAGCTGCTTTCGGTCATGCTGTCCCACTGTCTTCCCTAGGTGTAGACACATAATCAACAATGATCATTTAGACAGAGCAGCTTGGGAGCCAGGCAGGGTCGTGGTGCTTGCCAGACCTCAGCATCATTAACTGTAATCCTTTGTCATAGGACACAGCCACCCGGCCAGCTCTGCCTTTTCCTTCACCCCTCTTACAGGCTGTCACTTGCTTTCAGAAACCTTGCCAGTTGGCCTGGGATTTAAACCCTGTGGGGTGACCCCTGCGAGAAGATGCCTGTCACCAAGTACATGCCTTAATTACTGCTGTCACCTGAAAACAGCCATAGCAACCAAAGCAAGTGCGTGAATCTGAGACAGCATGAAAATCTGTATCAGACCATTTTGTGCCAGAAGGTCCCGAGTTCTCTGGGTCAGGGCTTTTTAACAGAATAGAAAGGAGCCCCAGCAATCATCTCTCATCCTGTAAATCTGCCCAGTGTCTGTCACATAGTTGGCAAAGACACTGATTTTTCAGAGGCAGTCAATGCTGGCAGACAATCAGGATATCTGAAAGCCCTTTTCTTTTGGGAATAGCAAAACTTGCACAGTTCACTTCATGCTGATCTTCTCTGAACTCAGTCTTTTTGTGACATTTCTATTAAAAAGAGCAGTTAAAAAGTATGAGGTTAATTCTTGAGCTATAGATGAATTCCTTCTAAGTACCACAACTATGCTTTGGGTAGTTGCTACTTGGTGAGTGTTAAGAAGTATATGCTCAAGGCAATTTAGACTGTGGTTTCCAAACCAGGAAGAATAACATTTTAAAATGATAGATTACCAGACAGTGCTGGAAGATTCTGGTTTTGGATGGAGTCTAGAAACATGTTTTAAAATGTTCTTCAAGCAGTTAGGTGCAGTTCATTGTTGTAAAAAGTAAGATCCATATTTTGGCGACTTTACACAATCAAAATGTCTTTCGTGCTCATATAACAGTTTGGTAAATGTGTCCTGGGTTGGTGGGTAGCTTTCCTCTATATCATGATTTGGAGACCCAGGATTCTTTCATTTTGTACCCCAAAGAGAACACCAAGTAATCGCGGCAATGCCACAGCAGGAAGAACCTGTCTTTCCTGGGGCTGGGGAAGCAAAGAGAAGAGGTTGATATTATTAAAACTTATGAGGGCTCCCATGGAGCAGAGATGCAGACATCTGAGGAGGCTGCCATTCAGCTGCTGCGGCTGTCCCCAAGCTTGGAGGGGGGCTCCCACGGGGCTGCGACTCGATGAGGAGTGGGTGTTGGTTGGCTGCTGGTGGTGTCTCCAAGGCGGCACAGTGAAGCCAGTTCTGGGCATGTCGGGAAAACTGCACACTGGATTCAACTGCTGCTACTGGAATGGACTGTCTCTGCTGGGGAAAGAAGAAGGGCTAAGGTGAGGCTTGTGGGACCTGGAGGCAAACAGGAAACCCACAAAAAGCAAGTGGGAAGGAGCAAATCTCTCCTTCCTTCCCACGCTTCCAGTTTTCTTCTAGAATCCCTGTTGGCAGAAGCCAAGAGGAAGCCAGTTGGCAAAGCAGAAGCCCAGCCCCAGCATTATACAGCAGAGAATAGCTGAGTGGGTGTGAAGGTAAGAAGCAGTAACTCAGTCACTGGTGCCATGACGTGTCCTTGGGTTAGGGGCAGTGGGTAGCCCTAATCACCTATGCTGGATTCCTTCCATTTGTCTCTTTGGATCTGTCTCCACCCTTCCCACCTTCGCGGTGTCCCCAGCTGTTGTCTATGTGATGCACAATAGGCTGCCTGGCAGTCTAGCTTCTGGCTGTGAGCACGGCTAAGAGATGGAGAGAAGGAGGGGAGTGAGGATGGGACACACACTCACCTGATTCCCAGCTATGGGTCTGCTGTGTTTTTCCTCGGAGTTCCTCTTCTCTGCCTCTTAAGACCATGGGGTGGCAATACGGCTTTGCTGCTTTTAGCCCCAGCACACGGCACCATTTTCTGTGGGTTCCCAACAGCCAGTTCCCATCTCTGTAATTTGTTTCTTTATTAGACTCTCCCCACATCCTCCTAATTTCAGAGTGCCACTGTTTTTCTGGGACCTTGATTGATAGACAGTCTAAGCTTGAGATGAAAAGAAGTGGACACAATTACAGGGAACCAGAGAGGAGACAGTCAAAGGGGAGAAAGCCACCTAATGAGCAGTGGCCTTCTGTAGAGGGACCGTCAACTGGGTGACTCAGTGGGGAGGCAGATGGTGCATTCTGATGGTGGAAATAATTAACCCAACATCTTTCTCTCCTCTTCCGATTCCTGACTTCCTCTGACAGCTCTTCACTGGCCAAACCCAATGAGAAGACAGAATCGAGGCTGCTGGTAGTGTGTCCTCAGAGACCAACACCTTGGTCAGACAGGAGGTTGAAGAAGGCTGGAAAGCAAAACTGGAGGGTGAACAGAAAAGTTCCAGCAATCGGGACACCAGGGGCATTTGACACACAGATAATATACAACCATCCTACTCTATGCAAAAAATTTATTTTCAATAATATTCAGAAATAATTATTTTGATCTTGATTTAATCCTTAGCTTTAAACCAATTCACAATTTAGAAAGAATGAATTGGCCGGGCACGGTGGCTCACGCATGCAATCCCAGCACTTTGGGAGGCCGAGGCAGGTGGATCACTTGAGGTCAGGAGTTGGAGACCAGCCCGACCAACATGGAGAAATCCTGTCTCTACTAAAAATACAAAATTAGCTGGGTGTGGTGGCACATGCCTGTAATCCCAGCCACTCAGGAGGCTGAGGCAGGAGAATCGCTTGAACCCGGGAGGCGGAGGTTGCAGTGAGCCGAGATTGTATCATTGTACTCCAGCCTGGGCAATAAGAGCAAAACTCTGTCTCAAAAAAAAAAAAAAAAAAAAGAAAGAAAAAAAAGAAAGAATGCATTTCAGTGCACAGGCATTATTCAAATTCAGTAAAACATAACATGAATGAATTTAATTTTGCACTTATTAAAGAAAAATATTACACATCTCAGCTCTAGACTTAAGTTAAAAACTCCACTGGGCATGTGCAATGACAGAATTGAAATAACTCAAGCTATGTTTCTTCCTCTTTACAAACTTTGCACTGTCATAGTCTATTTTGAGTTTATTGTTTAAATGTACACATGTGCCATACCATAGGCTTTTGGAGAAATGAGCTATATCCCAAGAGAGCTTCAACAGTTTGAAGCTGTTGAAGACTTACACTTGAAACAAATATGTGTAGCTGAGTCTGTGTGTAGCTGTGTTTGGACTAAATGCTGACTGGATGTTCTCTGAATTAACTCCCATGTGGCATACAGTGTTTCTTAAAACATAAGATACAAAGAGCAGGCTATTTAAAGCTTGCATACATATTATTAAAATTCAACATTAGCTACCACAGTAGTTTGAAACTTAGACCAACAAAAGGTTGTTTTACTGACATCATTTAGATTTGCTGGTGCATGATGCTAATAAAAGCAGATCAATTTGGTGTGGGTTTCATTATTGCTTTTAAAGTCTCCCTGGGTCATGCCTGCACTGGGGTCGACTGCTCCACTACCCGCCCGTGGCCCACTCCTTCATCTAGCCCATCTTTTGGGTGTTTTCTATCATAACTTCTGCTTGCTCAAATTCCTGTTTACTCATAACTTCACCTGCCACAAGATCTTGTGAGTGAGCTGCCCTCACCAGTCCTGACCTTCCTACTTTGAGTCTCATTGTCTCCTTTCTTAATCTCTCAGAATGACATAATTCAAATCCCTGCAAGAGAGACTTTTATTTGGCCAGCTCATCTTTTGGAGCAGACAGTATCACTGGCTTTTAGCTAGATGGTGCATTGACCCTATTGGCTCTGATAACCAGAGGAGGATGGGGTCACTGACCCAAATCATGCCTGTCCAGGAGGGACTCTGCACGACACAGATTCTGGGATTGGTGAGTGTAATGCCCGGAAAGTTTGAACATGCATAGAAATCCCTAAAGGCAAAACAAGAATTCATTTGTGAGATAGAGCACTGCATGTGGAGTCAGGTGTACCTGGTTTTAAATCCCCGCTCTGATGTTTTTGCAAGTCTGATATTTCCTCATCCTTAGTTTGCTTATAGTGAAATAGGTGTTTCAGCCGGACATGGTGGCTCACGCCTGTAATCCCAGCATTTTGGGAGGCTGGGGCAGGTGGATCACCTCAAGTAAGGAGTTCGAGACCAGCCTGACCAACATGGTGAAACCCCGTCTCTACTAAAAATGCAAAAATTAGCCAGGCATGGTGGCACACTCCTGTAATCTCAGCTACTTAGGAGGCTGAGGCAAGAGAATCACCTAAACCTGGGAGGTGGAGGTTGCAAGGAGCCAAGATCGTGCTATTGTACTCTAGCCTGGGAAACAAAAGCGAAATTCTGTCTTGGATAGATAAATAAATAAATAAATAAACAAACAAACAAACAAACAAATAAATAAATATCGTTGTTTCATTTAGGTAGAGAATGCAAGTCCTAAAACTTAAAATGTCTGAAACAAAGTCATAGCAAGAAGTGTAGCTGTGGATGGCTGCCAGCATTGGTTCAGGGTCAGTTTCTCAGAGCATCTTTTGGCCTTTCTCCTATACTTGTCCCATCACAGTTGCATGATGGCTCTTGCAGCTGTAGACATCCTGTCCTTCTCCAGGTAAGAAGAAAGGGGAGGTGGTGATGAACCCATGGACCCAAGTTTATGCCTATTAGAAAAAGCGAAGGGCTCCCTAGACTCCCAGCAGATCTGCACTGATGTCTCTTCTGCCAAGGCAGTGTACAAGTCCACCCCTGGCTACAGGGCAGGCTAGGACAAGGGTATTTGTGTGGGGCTAGACATAGGCTTCCCAGAACAAAACTGAGATTCTACCAGCAGAAACACAGGAGAGAGTATCGGCATTAGGAAGGTGGGTGGGATATCACAAAGGGATTAAATCTATCTGATCTGTTTCCTCCCAGGGTAGTTGTGAGGATCAAATATTTGTGAAATGTGCTATGGGGCTGTATTAGTCCATTCTCACACTGCTATTAAAAAACTGCCTGAGACTGGGTCATTTATAAACAAAAGAGGGTTAATTGGCTCATAGTTCTGCATGGCTGGGGAGGTTTCAGGAAACTTACAATCATGGCGGAGGGCGAAGGGGAAGCAAGTACTTTCTTCACAAGGCAGCAGGAGAGACAGGAAGTACCACACTTTAAAACCATCAGCTCTGGTGAGAACTCACTCACTATCACGAGAACAGCATGGGGAAAACGACCCCCATGATCCAATCACTTCCCACCAGGTCCCTCCCTCAGCATGTGGGGATTACAATTCGAGATGAGATTTTGGTGGGGAAACAGAGCCAAATCATATCAGGGCCCTTTTCGAAATGAAAATATGAAGCTACCCTACTTGATCATTCTATTTCCTACGGCTGTTTTCCTAAAAATGGGCCCTTTTTTCCACTTTACTTTGAGAACCACCAAACAAAACTGAGTCTGGCCTGACACTGCCTACCCTTTTCCCTTTCAACCTCATCCCTGCACGTGCCCTTTGCCCTCTGACAACTCTAACCTCTTTCCAAGGTCCTTGAATTCACTAAGACTTGTTTACTCAAGGGCCTTTGCTTTTGCAACTTTCCCTGCTTGGAGCAATCTTCCTCCTTTCTGTTACTTCTGCAGAGAAGTCTACCCTGACTCTTCACCAATGTGAAAAATCCCCTTGCTCTTTCCTGGCTTTCTTTCAGAGTGCCGAGCACAGTCTTCATTTCTGAACAGTCTATTGATTAGCGTTTATCTGCTTAAAAGGCAGCCTACTGTAACATTTGAGGGTCTGAGTGCTGGAGCTAGACTACCTGGATTTAAGCGCTTCCCAGCTGTGTGATCCCGGGAAAGTTATTTTAATGTCTGGTGCCTCAGTTTCCTCATCTGTAAAATAGAGATATTAATATCACCTACTTCATAGGGTTGGGGAGAGGATTAACTGTTTATATTTGTAAAGTGCTTAGAGCAGTGCTCTGTGTATAGCAGGGATTATGTGAGTATTAAATAAATAAAAGAAATAATATCTGTTTCCTCCATGATACTGTGTGATCTATAAAGAAGGGAACTGTAGCCGGGTGCAGTGGCTCACGCCTGTAATCCCAGCACTTTGGGAGGCCGAGGCAGGCGGACCACGAGGTCAGGAGATCAAGACCATCCTGGCTAGCACGGTGAAATCCCGTCTTTACTAAAAACTATACAAAAAACTAGCCGGGCGTGGTGGCGGGCGCCTGTAGTCCCAGCTACTTGGGAGGCTGAGGCAGGAGAATGGTGTGAACCCAAGAGGCGGAGCTTGCAGTGAGCCGAGATTGTGCCACTGCATTCCAGCCTAGGCGACAGAGCAAGACTCTGTCTCAAAAAAAAGGAAAAAAAAAGAAGGGAACTATATCTGTTCTTTCACTGTAGTGCTTAGCAGAGTACCAGGCCATGTTATTGTTGTTGTTGCTGCTGTTGTTTTATATCCAGTGAGTATTAAATATTTGCCAAATAAATGAATAAATAAATAAATAACTGAGTGATGTTCTGAATTGGAGTGAGAGTAGAATAACATTGCAGCATCTCAGGGTTTCAGTTTTCTGAAACAATATTTTTATTGATTAAGAAGTAGAAGATCAGGCACAGTGGCTCATGCCTGTAATCCTAGCACTTTGGGAGGCCGAGGTGGGCGAGTTACCTGAGGTTGGGAGTTCGAGATCAGCCTGGCCAACATGGTGAAACCCTGTCTCTACTAAAAATACAAAAATTAGCTGGGTGGGGTGGTGCATGCCTGTAATCCCAGCTACTCAGGAGGCTGAGGCAGGAGAATTGCTTGAATCCAGGAGGCAGAGGTTGCAGTGAGCTGAGATTATGCTATTGCACTCCAGTCTGGGCAATAAGAGCAAAACTCGGTCTCAAAAAAAAAAAAAGAAGTAGAAGTTTCTAACTCCATTGAGTGTTGAATTCCTGCCTGTGGGGTTTGTTAGAACCGAATCTTCCATGATAAAGTGTGGGACTGGTGTGGACCATCAGTAGAATCATTGCTTCTCCTTGCTTCCCAGCTTACAGTAATTGCCTGGGCTTCTAATGTCACCTTGGAGACCTAGTGTCTTGGAGAACTGCTAGGTCTCAGACCACCTAGGAAGTGGAATTGAGACCCCGTGAGACCAATGCATGGGCTCCCACCCATGTGGAAAGCTGCAGCCCTGATTAGGTGTTTTGCTGGCTGACCCCACCACCCTTCAGACAGCGGTTTCGCTGAGTAGCTTGAGCTCTGGCCCCGGTCATGACTCAGGGTTGTTCTGACCCTCTCAGAAGAGAATTTTCCAAAACCCCAAACAACGACAGCTTTATGGGCCAGCTGCACTATGTTCCCTTTGAGAGGCAACCAGGGCTCTTAAACCACATGAAAAGCACATCCAAGTTGTGCTGTGGGGACTCCCATCAGGCAACTGGCTGCTCTACTCAATTCTTGTCCAACACTAGGTCTCCAAGGAGCCATTAGAAGCCCAGTCAAATAGACCTCGATCACCCTGGCTGGCTGCCAGAGCCTGATGGTCCTCGGCCTTCAGAGCCTCTGCAGAGTGAGCGCTGGACAATTTCCTGTGGCCTACGGTCTCCCCAGCCAGGTTAACGTTCAGCCTCCCTGTCTTATGGATCCCCACCTTGTTTTACTGTTTTGTTTGCTGAATGGCCTCAGGGTTTCCCCTTTCCTGCTCCAGCCCATCTGGAAGTCTCTTTATTAACAGTTTATTTGCAAGCTCATGGTGGTCTATGAACTTGTCTGAAATTTCCTGGAAAAGAAACAACTGCTTGAGTCCCAGGGGAACCTTCTGTCAAGCTCTCCTCAGACAATTTTGAGTGGCTATTCATGTGGTATGTGGCTATTTATGCCCTTTCACCCACCCCCGCACACCTTGAAAACAGCCTCCAGCTCCCAATAAAAACATTTCAGAAGTCCTGACAGAGAGCAAAGACTGTGTTCTACCCCTAAAAATGTGTAGCCTGCAATGGTACCGAGGATGTGGGGGATGCCACCTTCTAGGCAGGCTCTTCAAGGATAGTTTGAGGAGAAATCCTAGGCGAGTCTTTTAGAAGCTGTTATTTGCTGTTTGTTGGCTTGTGAGCGAGAATTCCTAATCCCACCGAAGTGTGGTTGTGAGAACCAAGCTGTGAGCTGAGGAGGAGTGGAAACGATCCATGCTGAAGATTTGCTTCCGCACCAGTGCTCCCAGTGGAGCCTATTTCTGTCCGCTAAGAACAGCGGTCATTCCGAGTTGTTCCTCCAAGGGCACTCCAGAGCCTGGCAGCCAGCTCCCAAGATTCCCTCGCTATGCAGCTTCTTCAATCAATCACCTCTCGGTCCTTGGCAGCAGCATCCACTTCCCACGGGAGGTCCTGTCCTAAAAGAGAGG
This sequence comes from Theropithecus gelada, assembly GCF_003255815.1. Lineage (NCBI taxonomy): Eukaryota > Metazoa > Chordata > Mammalia > Primates > Cercopithecidae > Theropithecus > Theropithecus gelada. The sequence goes on along the minus strand of NC_037673.1, from coordinate 34,067,590 downwards.
GAGCCAGGCTTGGCTTCTGCCCCTGTGTTGGGCCTTGGGTAGCAAAGCACTTGCTAACGCCCTCACTTTTAGGCAAATCCCATATAACTACGCAACAGACCTTGCATTTTCTTAATGTGAAAGGGATGAAACAAAACTGAAAATGCTGATGGTTTTTGACTAGGAAGAGAACTCAGAAATGACCCAGTTTGCAGGTGTTCAGGTTTTCTTAAGCCACGGTAACCTGCCCTCCAGTGAAATCTTACTGAGAAGCCCATGGGGGTGCCGGTGAAGTGGGGAAGGGTATAGGCCCCACAGACTCGCTCCTCATCCACTTGGTAGTTCCTGAGGCTGTCATGCCAAATGCCTAATATTCTCTAGAGCCCACTTTGAAAGTCACTCGTTTCCATGGAGCAAAGTGTAATTAACCAGAGAACCCAATGGACTCGCCCAAGGTAGGTGTTACTTGGTGACCTAGGCACAACTGGACCCCAGGTCTCTTAAAATCAGGTTTATGCACTTAGAAAAATTCTGCTAATGTTCTCTCTCTCTCTCTCTATATATATATATATATATGTATGTATGTATGTATGTATGTATGTATGTATAGTCTTACTCTGTTGCCCAGGCTGCAGTGCAGTGGTGCAATCTTGGCTCACTGCAGCCTCTTCTTCCTGGGCGATCCTCCCACCTCAGCCTTTCGCATAGCTGGGACCACAAGTGTGAGCCACCATGCTGGGCTAATTTTTGTATTTTTTGTAGAGACAGGGTTTTGCCATGTTGCCCAGGCAGGTCTGAAGATCTTGGGCTCAAGCGACCCACCCACCTTGGCCTCCCAAGGTGCTAGAATTATAGGTGTGAGCCACCACACCTGGACTTAATGTGCAATTTGTTATCCACATTTGGTTTAGAGTTGGTCCTGTGGTGAAACGGTTCAATGCTCATCCCTCTTCTGTTTTCATTAGTTTCAATAATTGCTCTCGGTTGGCATATTAGCCAACTGGGGCTGCCAGAACAAAGTACCAAAGGTTGTATGGCTTAAACAACAGGAATTTATTTTCTGACAATTCTGGAAGCTAGAAACCCCAAGATCAAAATCAGTGGGGTTGGTTCCTTCTGAGGACTGTCTCCTGGATTGGTAGATGGCCTCAATCTTCTCTCTGTAATTGTCTGTGCTTAACTTTCCTCCTCTTGTAAGGACATCAGTCATATTGGAATAGGGCCCTTCCATATGACCTCTTTTTATCTTAATTACCTCTTTGAAGGCTCTATATCCAAATATATCACATTCGAAGGTACCAGGGTTTAGGACTTGAACACATGAATTTGGAGGGAGTGAGACCCAGTTCAGCCCATGACTAAACCTCACCTTTTCTTCCCCCCATGATTAATTCAAAGAGAGCATATGGAAACTATATTCCCTGAATTCTTGTACATTCAAAAACATTTTACTGTAGCCTTCTTTTTCGGTTACTTTTTTCTCTTGAAACCTGGAAGGCATTGTGCTGTTGAATTCTAGTCTTGTAGGTTGTTATGGGGAAAGTCTGAGGCCAGCTAAATGTTTTTCCAGCACCAACTGCCGGACACATGAGGGAGGTCACATCCAGAAACACTCAAAGAACAGGAGGACTACAGCCTCATGAGTGACCCAAGGCGAGACCACCCAAAGAACTGTCCGACTGAACATAGCCCAAACTGCTTACCCACAGGGTCTTTAGTCAGCAAAACACTTGTTTTAAGCCACTATGTTGTGGGGATGGTTTGTTACACAGCAATTGATAACTGATACACAGAGCTAGTAGGAATTCTCCCTGAATCACAGTGCTGTTTCTTACAACTTGGGGTTGTTTGGGTAGGCGAATAGTTTAGCCTGTGTTTCTCTCCAGACAATTGACAGCAGCTGTAGGGTTACTCATAATGCAGGGTGGAAACGATTGCTTCCTCCTGTCTCCCAGAGAGACTGCTTCCTGTGCATATGTGAATCTGAATCGGAGTGAATCCTCTCTCAGCATCACATTCTCGACTTCTCACAGGGGCCAAACTTGGCTCCCACCCTCTGGTGCCCGCCACCTCTCTCAGATCCTCCCTGCCTTCCTGTTTGACTTGCAGTGGGTTTGGAATTCTTTCATCAGATATTTCAGTGGGGGTTGCAGATACTACATAGGTTTATCACACATAGGGTTGCATTTCTGTTTCTTGATTTTTGGGGGGTGAGAGGAGGGTGTGAGAAAGAGGCACTTCCAGATTTGCTGTGACATTAAAAAATATTAGAATTAAAAAATTTAAAAAATATTAATCTGTTCAGACTGCTGTAACAAAATACCACAACCTAGGTGGCTTATACACAAAAGAAATTTAGTTCTTATGGTTCTGGATGCTGAGAAGTTCAAGACCAAGTTTCTCTTAGGGTCCGTGTCTGCTGAGCACTAGCTCTCTGGTTCAGAGATGAACCTTTCACTGTGTCCTCATGCTATGGAAGAGGTGAACAAGCTCCTTTGGACCTCTTTTATAAGGGTACTAATCCCATTCATGAGTGATCCATCCTTATGACTCAATCACCTCCCAAAGGACCCACCTCTTTTAACTGCCTTATTGGGGATTAGATCTCAACATATGAATTTCGGGGAGACACTAACTTTTTTTTATTATTATACTGTAAGTTCTGAGGTACATGTGCACAATGTGCAGGTTTGTTACATATGTATACATGTGCCATGCTGGTGGGCTGCACCCATTAACTCATCATTTACATTAGGTATATCTCCTAATGCTATAACACTAACGTTTGAACCACAGCAGCGGCCAACATAAGATTGTCAACTTTTTAATACAAGAAGATTTAAAAAGAGCAGCTATGGCCAACAAATATATGAAAAAAAGCTCGTCATCACTGGTCATTAGAAAAATGCACATCAAAACCACAATGAAATACCATCTCACGCCAGTTAGAATGATGATCATTAAAAAGTCAGGAAACCCAACAGATGCTGGAGAGGATGTAGAGAAATAGGAACGCTTTTACACTGTTGGTGGAAGTATAAATTAGTTCAAGCATTGTGGAAGACAGTGGGGCAATTCCTCAAGGATCTGGAACCAGAAATACCATTTGACCCAGCAATCCCATTACTGGGTATATACCTGAAGGATTATAAATCATTCTACTATAAAGATACATGCACATGTATGTTTATTGCCACAGTATTCACAATAGCAAAGACTTGGAACCAACCCAAATGCTCATCAATGATAGACTAGATAAAGAAAATGTGGCACATATACACAACGGAATAATGGAATACTATGCAACCATTAAAAAGGATGAGTTCATGTCCTTTGCAGGGACACGGATGAAGCTAGAAAGCCTCGTTCTCAGCAAACTAACACAGGAACAGAAAGCTAAACACTGCATGTTCTCACTCACAAGTAGAAGTTGAGCAATGAGAACACATGAACACAGGGAGGGGAACATCACACACCGGGGCCTGTCGGGGGGTGGGGGGCTAGGGGAGGGACAGCATTATGATAAATACCTAATGTAGGTAACGGGTTGATGGGTGCAGCAAACCACCGTGGCACGTGTATACCAACAAACCTGCACATTCTGCACATGTATGCCGGAACTTAAAGTACAATAAAAAAAGAGCAGCTATTTTTTATTATCATCATTCTTTCAGAAAAGAAAGCCATTATAATACCTTATAATTACAAGTCTATAAACTCAGAAAAAAGGATAATCCTTCTTAAGAGAGAATTAAGATATAATGTACTTTAATATTTGTGTTTATGGGAAATATTAATGGATGGAGACGCAGAAAACTTGCCATTTAAAATTAGATTTGGCTGAGTGCAGTGGCTGACACCTGTAATCCCAGCACTTTGGGAGGCTTAGGTGGGAGGATCCCTTTAGCCTAGACGATCAAGACCAGCCTGGGCAACAAAGGGAGACCCCATCTCTCTAAAAAAAAAATAGAGCCAGGCACAGTGGTGTACGCCTGTAGTCCCAGCTACTCAAGAGGCTGAGGTGGGAGGATTGCTTTAGCTCAGGAGTTCGAAGTTGCAGTAAGCTATGACCATGCCATTGCACTCCAGCCTGGGTGACAGAGCAAGACTCTATCTCAGGAAAAAAAAAAAAAGAAAGATTTTACTCAATTTCTCTTTGACTAGTATGTCACGAAAGTGAGACTACAAACTGTAAAAGAACGTTAATCTTCATGTTGAAGAAGAAACTCATCTCTCTCCTTTCCCGCATAAAGTCATTTTTAAATTATCTTAAGGTAGCGATGATTTTGATGTTCCATCAGGTTCTGCTCTTTTTGATAAAATAGTTCACCTTAATAATCTTCTCTGGCTCAAACCATTTCTGACTTTAGGCCCTGTAAGCGCTCTGGACAAGCTCTCTTGTTTATTTATGTGGAGCAGCAAAAGAGTTGGAGGGCATTTTCAAGTTAAAGCAAGAATTCTGCTGCAGAACTAAGGTCACCAGCACTCCACCATCTTTATTTGTCCCCCATTTACCCTGTCGCTGCCTGGCCCCGTCTGCAGACTGTGGTTTCCGGGACACATGGGCTGAGCCTAGCAGCACAGGGCCGCAGATTCTCAAAGCTTTACTTCTGGATTCAGTCACCAGAAAGCTGTGCAGATGGTGTCATATCCCTCTCGAGCACTTAGTGGCTCTGGAGTAAATGTTTGTGGGATAAGAAATGAACAGTTCACTGCAGGACTTGCTGAAGTTGCCCTAGGGCCACATCTTGAGACAGAGGCTGCCTGCTCCCGCTGTCCCTGCCATCCCCCCAGCGTCTGGCTCACCCACAGCCTATTCTGCATGTCTGCTGCATGCACTCAGCTTAGAAAAAGCTGAGCTCCCAGAGGGCAGACACTAATATGAGTGCAACTGAGGATACTTTCTTCTTCTTTTCAGAGAAAATGAGTGACGGTCATTCAGAAGCCTAAGGAGAAGGTCTAGGAGGGGCGGATAGAAGAACAGCCAGCGCTGCTGAGGACTGGCTATGGTGAAGGTTGTGCAGTTTGGTGGGAGCCCTGGGGAACTCCATTCTATCCTGTGTGTGATTGAAACCCCCACCCCACAATACACTCACACACACACACATCCAGAGAAAGACAAACCCTGCTCTCGCTGGGTGGGCCTCGTGGCTGCTCCTCTGATCAATGGCCCACCAGAAAGGGACAAATAGACTGAAAAACGAAGTTTGTGTCTAAGAACACAAAAGTGGTTTCTCCAATGGGAAAATAGGCCTGGGCTCTGTGGAGCTCCTCCAGAAAGCCCAGCATAGGGCCCAGCGGGGGCCAACCCCACCCCAGCCGCTGTTTCCTTGCCGCTGCTTTCACGTCCTACTCCACTCACTTGCTGAGACTTTTCCCCATTTGAAATCTGACCCCAGGCTGATGGTTGTCAAATCCCATGGGTTCAGTGCTTACAACAGGGACACAAAGAAATGGCCTTTGAAGGCTGCACTTCACTTCAGCCTTACCTCTCGCTAACTGTGTCATGAGGAGCAAGCCACTACATCTCACGGCAGGTGAAGTTCCCTGGTCTATACAGGGTGACTCCTGTTGGTACCTGGTACCTGTAAGAAGGCTGCGCATCCAAACAAATCAACCCAGTCAAGGAACCACAGTTAGTAATGAGATAACTAGATGCTAATTAATTGTACCTCTTCCCCCTCACTCGAACTTACCTTATGTACCAGTAGTCAAAAAAGGATGGGCAAGAAGGGAGAGAAGGAAAGGGAAAGAAGAAAGTAGAAGAGTGGCAAGACCATTCCAGTCCTTTTTTTTTTTTTTTTTTTTTTTTTTTTT